>NC_032017.1:13014313-13041577 GCF_001865875.1 Lupinus angustifolius | reverse complement strand
TTATTGTTATTTACTTTCCGCATTTTATTTATTCTTTAATACCAACCTTCCTTAGGAAGAAGTTTGGTTTGTTAATAAAATGAACCCGAAAGGGAGTAAATAAATAAAGGTCACTAAATTTATTATTCTTTTGTTCTTTATTTATTTATTTGTATCTAACAACTAACTATTCATCACTTTTATATATTAGAATACCATTAAACCGGTGTTGGAATTTATTCCACAAAACCGAGATGGTATTCAAAGGTACTTAATAATTATGTAATAGGTAATTGCTTCAATACCATTATACTGGCGTTAGAATTTATTCTAACAAAGGCGAGATGGGACAAAGAATGAATGACTTATTCACATGATTATTAAGAAAATAAGTTGTAACTGGAATATTCTTGTAACCATTATACCGGAGTTTGAATTTATTTCAACAAAGCTGAGATGGCGAACAAAGAATAAAACTGAGTTCTCTTACTTACAAAAGGAACATAATGAAAATGAGAGTAATAATCTTCCAACAAATTGGCACTATTGTCAGGACAATTTGTTGAGAGAAGAAAACTCTCAACTAAAATAAACACTGAATAATGCTTTCAACAAAGTGCTACTTTAATTTATCTTTACTCTCAAAATGTTTCAGAAGGTCTTTCATCACAGTAGAAGTGAAATACTCAAATTTTTTGTTCAATGACTAACATTCTCCCTTCAGAAAGACAAAGTAAACAACTATAAATTTTCAAGGTGAATAACAATATGCTGAAAATATTTTGTTTCTCCTCTTACAGATTTGGTGTCATTCAAGATTCCACATGCACCAGTGCATAATTGACTGATGTAGTTACTAGATATATTCTAGATTCAGAGACATCCGAGTATGGAGATGAAAATGGTAAACCCAACTTAATAGCTACATAATCTAAATAGAAAAATAGTTATCATAATTCTAGAAACAAAGTACAATAGATGTGACGGTGACAATTATAGTTTTTATAAGTTATAATCAACCATAATTAGATGAAATAGTACCTTCAAGTAGCTAATAATATCAAACTTACCAATAAGGTGTGGGAAGGTTTTGCTACTAATATAAGTGTCAGTAGATTATAATAGTAATTTTTATGATTGATGTAATGATCATTTTGATAACTTTATGAAGATGTTCCTCATATTATGATCAATGCACATATGATTTTATTGGAGACTAAAATCTTAATTAACATGAAGATTTTGTTTTTTATATTATAATCAATGAATATGTGATTTTAAGAAAGATTAAAGTCTTAATTGATATAAAGATTTTGTTCTTCATATTATAATCAATACCAATTTGATTTTAAGAAAAATTAAAAATCTTAATTATCAATTGTGTTCCTTATATTATATTCAACCTATGTGTGATTTTAATAAATGTGTGTGTGATTTTAAGAAATAGTAAGCTCTTAATTAACTTGATTATGCGGTTATTATTATTATAAACAATGTATGTAAACTTTTTTCTACTTCTTTGTCAAAACAATTGTTGTTAATGTGGTAAATGTTTCAAGTTTATATTTTTACATTTGCATTCAATTTCAAATATTTTTTTTATGACCTCAACATATTTAACTATTGTTATTACCTTTTAAAACATTTACTTTTTACAGGTGGGATATAATTACCCTTGCACTTTTAAATATTCTTTCTTTAATTGCTATTATTATTTTAAAAAGTATTTGTCTATCTTTAATGTAAGTTTAATAATTTTTTCATGATTAAAAGATTTGCATGTTAATAAATTATTCATTATTTTATAATGGTATAAAAAAATATATGATATTTCTAGATTTTATTGTTGCTAGAAAATAAATTACTTTTAATCTGAGTAGTCTAAGAAATTTAAATTATTTTTATGTTTGATTGTTGCTATATTTTTATAATGTTGGATTTAAGAAAATCAATGGATGAGATTGAGTGTAACAACTTAACTTTAGCGTAAACGAATCAATCTTCTATATATATGTACATATTTTTACCAAAAAAAACTTTGAGAGAGATCAATTTCTTTGCAAAGTCAATAAAACAATAATAATTCTAACTCATAACAATTTCTGAAAAATTTATAAGAATCTAATAAATGAGAATGAATTTTTTATTACTCTAATTTTCTTGCGAAATTCCTTATCATGACATCATGTGTTTTTGCTTGTCATTTATTCTTGAAAACTTCAAAATTGATTTGTAGTTATCTCCCAACAATTTTGGCTATGAAATAATATTTTATGTCTCTTTATAACACATTGTATATACTAGTGGCAAAGATAACATAAATAAATATATGAAATCACTAATAGAAAATTAAATTTAATATAATAGTATAAACTTTACACCACTTGAAAATAATTATGAAAATCATGTGTGACTAATTTATACATTTGATTACTATTGTTACATGAGAAACTTCATTATTATATCAATTATTTGAAATTTTATTATTTGACACTAAAATCAAGGTTAATAAGTATTATGAGTATTTTAAGCCTTAAATATCTTAAAGGTTATCTATTTTCATTTTGTACATTAAGGTAGTATCATTTGATCATCAATTTTATTTATGCTTAATATGAGTGTAAAATCTATGCACTGATAGTGTAAAAAAATTATATTGTCAGCACATCATCTATCATTGATTTGTAATACTTTTATTTGAAAGTCAATGATAGCTAACATATGAAAGATGGAGATTTGCTGACAGTATAAAAAACACTTACATGTTAGTGTATACATATTAAATCCATTTTATAAAGGTATATATTATTAAAAAATATGATATGCTCTATTTGTTGATATATTATCCCTTTATTATATGTAACAAATTATTATATATATAATGCACAACTTTTATATGTTTATATAGATATGAGTAATTGTTATCATTTAATGGCATTTTTGTCTTTATTATTTGGAATGGTATAGAATTATTAAAGCATATTAGATTTATAAACAATGCATGATTTCAAATAATTATGGGCAAATTATTACCTTACCATCATCTATGACAATAGAGATCTTTATATGATGTTTAGATATACTTCAGGATCCCATAGAAGCATAAGAAACACGAGAGATTAGTTTTGCATATATGAAAGGTAAATTCATATGTGGTACCAAAACATGTGAAATTAATTAGGAGTAATATATTGTCTTTTTGGACATATGATTGATTATGAAGTATGTATAGGCCCAAGTAATATTAATATGGTGATGTAGTGAAAACAACCTAAGATGATGAGGTTTATTCTTGATTCCTACCTTTTCACGTTACCTTTGGTTGGGTGAAAAAAAGGGTTCCTTATGTTGGATCTAAAGTGAGAAGAAAAATCTCTTTAGTGTAAAAAATAATATTATTTATCACTCGTTTATTAGAGACCTAACTCATTATATGACTCAGATTTATGGTGATGAAGACTTGCTTATTACGTATGATTAAGAAAATAGAGATAACGCATAGCTTTGAGAAGCTTAGGCTTCATGAAGGAATAACTATATTAATCATTATTTGGAATTTGCAACTATATTTTTTTTGTCTTAAGAATATGAATTTTAAAATTATTTTTTCATATGGTGAAATTTGAGGTTTTTAGTTATCATAAGAGTCTTACGTATATGTTTGATAGAAGAGAATTGAACATGAAAAAAGTAACATGGATGAAGTTTCTTATGAATTTTACGTGACTTAAAGTACCACCAATGAAAGATGAATGTGGAGTTGATGGTTTGAATAAGGGAATCACTTTCGTAATACTTGTTTGGGAAGATATCCATAAAGGAGACTACTTGGTAGAAAAAGTATGAGTTGAGACTATTATATGTAGAGTTATTTTAAATAAATAGTATCATCAAATTTTGAAGACAAATTTTTTTTTATAGATGGGGGAAATGTAACATCGCAAAAATTACCATATTTTTGTAATTAATTTTTGAACCACAAATTATAGTTTTATTTTATGATAAAATAAGTACACTCATATATTCAATTTACTTTAAGAAGATATCTCAATATTAAGGTAAGAAATAATAATAATAGAATCATATTGTTATTATATTCTTATTGTTGTTATTGTTATGATTATCATTATTATATTTATTCCATTATATATATCAATATATTATTTGACGTTGAATGATATTATTATATATAATTTATCATGTTCTATCCTTATCATTATATATGTTTGTTTCCTTATATATATAATTTATATTATTATCTCAACTTTATAAGATTCTATAGATTGATATTTTTATCATTACCATTATTATTGAAATATTTCATTTGTGAAAGGATTTAGAAATTTATAATTGTTATTAAAAATTAATAAATCATTTAAAGTAAAAAAAATCTTATTTTTTATAAGAATAGGATTAATGAAGATTTGACTTAATATAAGAGGAAAAGAGATAAAAGTCTTTTAGCTTTAGATTTTAGTCATCAAACTACAAAGGCTGCACATAGAAAAGATGGAAGAAAAGAAAGGGAGTAAAAGATAGGAGATGAAAGCTAGGAAAGGAAAAATATATCTCCATTAATTATAGATAATACTATCACCTTAAAACTCCATAAATTTGTAATTGGAATTAGTGTCTTGAGAAACTACTTTAATATGTGCATTTATGTTTCTTCTAACATTATATTTGAATTATAAAGAGAAAGCAAAGAATATCATGCATAACTATAATACATGATAATAATTATTTTTGGCTATTTTTAAGTTAATAAAATAATATCGGATAATAGTTTCTTTTGGCCTATATTTTAAACTGCAAAAATCCCAGTTACAACCATATTGTGATGCATGGAACTAGAATTAAATGGGAACTTCTCTATTGACTAATTCTGAAGTCTGAAACAAAATGGCACCATGCAACATACATACTTTAAAATTACGGCCATTTGAATAAACTAAGAATTCCATCATGTCAATGCTGGAAATTGCCCTATTAAATAATTATAATTTTAACTTAAATAATCTTTTTTAACCAAAAAGAAGTGGTCGAATGACAATTACTTTAGGATTGAAGGTCCTTTAGATGACCATAGATTTCATTCATGCACCAGCCGGGAATCGAACCCAGGTCTGTACTGTACAGGGTACTATTCTACCACTAGACCACTGGTGCATGTTTTCTATTTTTTTTTGTTTTGGTCTTTTGTTATTGATGCTGCATTCTATGAGAAGAACATGGGTTGATTGCCTAAATTCTAATTAGAATAACAAATAATGATCTCATCCACTTGAATTAGGTGATTTGATGCAATTTGAAAGATCATGTTTTTTGTTAAACAGAAGTTTGCCATCTGAGGACATGGTAAATGGCAACATGTAGAAATAAATCCTAACAAATGCCCTTTCAAACACTGCCAACCCATAAGGGTGTGCGACAAGTGTACTACGTATGTCTCATATTTAATGGAGGTTCCAAATATTTTTTACTTATACAATTAACTTTATCTATACTATAGTGTTGACATGCAGTCTCATACCTGCCAACCTGCTTTCCTATCATTTATAATGTATAGTTTGTATGTCATTAATATCAACTATAATATTTTAGGTTAAATATTTATAATCTACAGTTGAATTTATTCGATTTGTATAATGTTCAATTTAGAAAATTGAACATTCATGTTCTACATTCAAAACTGATAGTTATAATGTAAGAAGAAATAGTTAACCAAATAATATGGAACATATATTGGTTGGAGAGGAAAATTGGTTATATATGGTTTTTTTGGTAAAAATTAGAAAATAGTGAGGGCAAAATAGGGAGAACCACAAATTACACCATGGTGGGTGGTTATTTTGGGTTTAAGTAGTATAGATATGATAAGTATGTTATTATTTTTAAAATTTGTTTTGTTATGCTCTATGCATAAATTCGTTCAATGTCTTGTTAATTGCAATAATCATTGTTTTATATTATTATGTAATTGTTGTATAATTTTTTTTAATAAAGTGCCGAAAGGCACTTAAGATTTATTAATAAACCAAAGCATACAAAAGAGGAGAATCCATTACAAGGTAGTTGTTGTATAATTGAAATAAGGGTCTCCATAGAGTAAGAAACATATGAGATTGTTTAATGCTCATTAACTAGATGATCTCATACAAATATATTGGACTCAAATCCCAAAAGGTAATGATAATTAAGTCCAAAAAAGTATATACTTCGTTTTTACATTTCTATGAGATACCATTAAATTATTTGCGGCCCAATTTTTTAAAACATTAGACCTACAAAATATCAGGTTCATATTGCTTCCAAACAATTAAGGTCAAGTCTAACAGAGAATAGAAAAACACTTCGAAGACTACCTAAGTGTCCACGCTTCTATCTTTCTGATATATAAGAGGAACTTCAATAGTGTAATTCATAAAATAAGGAAAGATAAAAGCACAAGAAAATAGATTGTTATCTAACAAAGAAATTAAAACAATATTCCAATAAAAAGAATGGTGCATATGTATTTCATTAATGACACATCATTCTTACATAAAAAACTCTATAGGCTAATTTGTTAGAAGAATATATTTTTACTCACTTGAGTAAAATATTGTGTATTCACTCCCACATAAGTACATATCAAACATTACTTTTGGAGTTAAGTAAACTACAAGAATCCCAATCTTAACCATATTGCGGTGCATGGAATTACAATTAAAAAGGAACTTCCCTATTGACTACTTTTAAAAAGCTTAGATGATCATAGATTTCATAAATAAAATTGAAGCTTAGATGATCATAGATTTCATAAATAAAATTGAAGCTTAGATGATCATAGATTTCATAAATAAAATTGAAGCTTAGATGATCATAGATTTCATAAATAAAATTGAAGCTTAGATGATCATAGATTTCATAAATAAAATTGAAGCTTAGATGATCATAGATTTCATAAATAAAATTGAAGCTTAGATGATCATAGATTTCATAAATAAAATTGAAGCTTAGATGATCATAGATTTCATAAATAAAATTGAAGCTTAGATGATCATAGATTTCATAAATAAAATTGAAGCTTAGATGATCATAGATTTCATAAATAAAATTGAAGCTTAGATGATCATAGATTTCATAAATAAAATTGAAGCTTAGATGATCATAGATTTCATAAATAAAATTGAAGCTTAGATGATCATAGATTTCATAAATAAAATTGAAGCTTAGATGATCATAGATTTCATAAATAAAATTGAAGCTTAGATGATCATAGATTTCATAAATAAAATTGAAGCTTAGATGATCATAGATTTCATAAATAAAATTGAAGCTTAGATGATCATAGATTTCATAAATAAAATTGAAGCTTAGATGATCATAGATTTCATAAATAAAATTGAAGCTTAGATGATCATAGATTTCATAAATAAAATTGAAGCTTAGATGATCATAGATTTCATAAATAAAATTGAAGCTTAGATGATCATAGATTTCATAAATAAAATTGAAGCTTAGATGATCATAGATTTCATAAATAAAATTGAAGCTTAGATGATCATAGATTTCATCCATTTTGGATGAAGAGGTGATAAACCTTACACACATGATATTTTCCTCACAGCTCTTAATGCTGCACCAGCAAGGAATCGAACCCAACCTTGGCAGGGTACTATCCTACCACTAGACCACTAGTGCTTGTTGAGTATTAGTTCAAAACAGAACATATTGATATTAGAAAATAATTGTGCCACTTCACCACTATGCTAGTAGTAATTTTACTTATTTTGAGCCTTGAATTTTTCATATATTGACCTTCTATATTAAAAAATAGATAATGATCATTGATGTTATGAAGTTTGAGAACAAATTAGAGTAATGTTTATAACATAATATTATTGATAAGTGTCAAATTGATCATATTTTATACACCATATTTTACATCACTTTAAATACTTAATCAACTCAAATGAATTAAATTCTACTAATACATGACTAAAACTTATTTAATATGTCAAATGGACAGCCCCGAAAGCGCAATGGAAAGTCAATATTAAGAGTTGTTGTTTTTCTATTCTAGCATTGTGATGTTTTAACTTTTTTATATAATCTTAAATTTTTCGAAGTCTTATGTCAAATGGACAGCCCCGAAAGCACAATGGAAAGTCAATATTGAGAGTTGTTGTTTTTCTATTCTAGCATTGCGATGTTTTTACTTTTTTATATAATCTTAAATTTTTCGAAGTCTTTAAAATTAAATACACAATTATACTTTATTTTTCAACAATATCATTATTTATTACTCCACCTTTTCACCACTTATTTCTTCATTTCTTTCAAATGTAGTTTCAATTTCAATTAAATATGATTATATTAGTCAAATTGTATGAAAGTTCTACAACATTTAATAATTTTATAAACAATAAAAAACAAGTAAATGTAAGTATTATAAATGGTTGAAAATATGAATTGTATTTGTACCTATTCCAGAAGAGTGTCCACAATAATATAACAACAATGAAAAGGGATTCGACATTAATAGAGGTTCAATTTTCTTTCTTTCCTAAATTGAATGTTACAACGTGTAAAGATATCGCATGTCGTTTTGAGTATGATGTGTATCAAAGAATATGGTATATCTTGATGAAATAATTGAATAAATTACAATCTTGATTAAGATATCAACAAAGTGTCATATTCTATTCCTTATGAGAATCTCAAATTTGAATGAGCTAATTTCTTAATATTCATAGGAAAGCACAATTTGGATCCACTAAAACAAGCTTTTGCATATATTTTTATAGCAGCTTCAGTGGTGTGCCCATGTCTATCCCAAAAGTAATATTTCTTCCGGTTAGCACATAATGATACTCCTTCTTGATAACAAGGCTTAGTTATATTTGTGAACCCTACACAACAATAAATATTTTCAGCAACACTAAAGATATGTAGGTGAAGTCGAACTTCAAGAGATGAATCCCATATAAAATTTAATTTTTAAGAACTTAAATGCCACTTACCATATCCTTCCTCATCCTATCCTCGTCCTCATCGTCATCCTATCCTCATCCGCATCCTCATCCTCCACCTAATCCTCTTCCTCATCCTATTCTCGTCCTCATCCCCATCCTCATCCTCAACCTCTTTCTCATCCTATCCTCATTCTCATCCTATACTCCTCCTCATCATTATCCTCATCCTATCCTCATCCTTATTCTCATCCTGATCCTGATCCTCATCCTATCCTCATCCTCATCCTCATCCTCATCCTCATCCTAATCCTATCCTCATCCTCATCCTATCCTCATCCTCATCCTATCCTCATCCTCATCCTATCCACGTGGCATGATTTCTTCATTGACTCCAATATAGTCAACTAGGGTATATTGATGGTTATCTTGACTTGTGGGATAGTTTGAAATTGTAAACATATAATTTTGCCCTTTCCAAACAAAAATAAAATGATAGTTTTTTTGTGGCTTTATAATTATGATTATTTTTTGTCCCGATGGATATCACAATAATTTTATGATTATTTACCCAATCTAGGTTACTTTGGTAATTTCTAGGATAAATAAAGAATTTGATCATTTCAACGCTGGAAATTGCCTTGGAGTATTTGCATGACAGTATTGTTTCATCATGGCAATTACCACAACTGTGTAGGATTGAAGGTCGCATCATGGCAACTTCTCTATATTATTCTAAATATTGCATGAGCACTTAATGCTGCACACCAGCAAGGAATCGAACCCAACCTTGGCAGGGTACTATCCTACCACTAGACCACTAGTGCTTGTTGAGTATTAGTTCAAAACAGAACATATTGATATTAGAAAATAATTGTGCCACTTCACCACTATGCTAGTAGTAATTTTACTTATTTTGAGCCTTGAATTTTTCATATATTGACCTTCTATATTAAAAAATAGATAATGATCATTGATGTTATGAAGTTTGAAACAAATTAGAGTAATGTTTATAACATAAATATTATTGATAAGTGTCAAATTGATCATATTTTATACACCATATTTTACATCACTTTAAATAATTAATCAACTCAAATGAATTAAATTCTACTAATACATGACTAAAACTTATTCAATATGTCAAATGGGCAGCCCCGAAAGCGCAATGGAAAGTCAATATTAAGAGTTGTTGTTTTTCTATTCTAGCATTGTGATGTTTTAACTTTTTTATATAATCTTAAATTTTTCGAAGTCTTTAAAATTAAATACACAATTATACTTTATTTTTCAACAATGTCATTATTTATTACTCCACTTTTTCACCCCTTATTTCTTGATTTCTTTCAAATGTAGTTTCAATTTCAATTAAATATGATTATATTAGTCAAATTGTATGAAAGTTCTACAACATTTAATAATTTTATAAACAATAAAAAACAAGTAAATGTAAGTATTATAAATGGTTGAAAATATGAATTGTATTTGTACCTATTCCAGAAGAGTGTCCACAATAATATAACAACAATGAAAAGGGATTCGACATTAATAGAGGTTCAATTTTCTTTCTTTCCTAAATTGAATGTTACAACGTGTAAAGATATCGCATGTCGTTTTGAGTATGATGTGTATCAAAGAATATGGTATATCTTGATGAAATAATTGAATAAATTACAATCTTGATTAAGATATCAACAAAGTGTCATATTCTATTCCTTATGAGAATCTCAAATTTGAATGAGCTAATTTCTTAATATTCATAGGAAAGCACAATTTGGATCCACTAAAACAAGCTTTTGCATATATTTTTATAGCAGCTTCAGTGGTGTGCCCATGTCTATCCCAAAAGTAATATTTCTTCCGGTTAGCACATAATGATACTCCTTCTTGATAACAAGGCTTAGTTATATTTGTGAACCCTACACAACAATAAATATTTTCAGCAACACTAAAGATATGTAGGTGAAGTCGAACTTCAAGAGATGAATCCCATATAAAATTTAATTTTTAAGAACTTAAATGCCACTTACCATATCTTTTTGGTGCATTTCTTATTCTATTGAAGAAGTTGAAACTGTCCACATAAACAAACAATGAACCTGAGAGTTGCTTTTGCAACTTTTGAATCACAATTGGGAGTTTGTCCGAGGAAGGCTTAACCTTTCGATTTATAGTTTCATTGCAAAATTGAGAAGGGGAACAACCAAGTTGATTAGCGGTACCGACCACAAATTTCCTTGCTCCTAAATCAAATATTGTCTGCAAATTAAAAAAAATAAATAAACATGTAAGAAAAAATTTAGATGATCAAGTTTAGTCCATGAATATTTAATTTAAAATCACCTTTATTTTACAAGCTAGTTGTCCGAGGAGGTAATCTGCAAATTCTTCTGGTTCCATGTTTTCATGTTGGAAATAATTGAGAGAATAATCATTGGAACCAATAACGATTAGATATATGGATTTGGATAAGTGGTGCTTTAGTTTATCTTTACTCTCAAAATGTTTCGGAAGGTCTTTCGTCACAGTTGAGGTGAAATACTCAATTTGTTTGTCCAATGACAAACATTCTCCCTTCAGGAAAAATTAAGACAAAGTAAACAACTATAATTTTTCAAGATGAATAACAATATGCTGAATATATTTTGTTTCTCTCTTACATATTTGGTATCATTCAAGATTCCACATGCACCAGATGCATAGTTGACCCCTGCAGTTACTAGATACCTTCTAGATTCAGAGACACCCAAGTATGGAGGTGAAAATGGTAAACCCAACTTAATAGCTTCATAATCCAAATAGAAAAATAGTTATAATAATTCCTAAAACCATAATGTTGCTTTGAAAGTGCAATGGATGTGATGGTGACAATTATAGGTTCTATAAGTTACAATCAACCCTAATTGTATGAAAGAGTGCCCCGGGTAGATTAAAATGTCAAACTTACCAATAAGGTCTGCGAAGGTTTTGCCATTGGTATACCTGCCAGTGGATGTATTATTGAAGTCTATGCCGTAGGGAGCTACATTTGCCTTAGCTAGTGTTTTGAGATTGTTATTATTTCCCGCATCTAAACCTGAATCCCCAAACACATATAATGCTGGCACATGGCTCTTTGCACCATTGACTTTGGCATAGAAAGCTTGATAGGCTATACATGAAATAACCCAGAAAGCTTTGAAACTTGTCATTTCTTCTTATTTAGTTATTTGAAGATGTTGAATGTTCTTATAGTAAAGTACAAAGAATTTATAATGTACATTTTTACCTCTCATGGTTGGAAACAAGTGTGGAAAACGTTGAAAACAAACATGAAAAACTTTGGAAACAGACATGAAAAACGTTAGAAGCAACGCACTTTCTTTGAAAAAGTATAATAGACAACGTTCCACAACCACATTAAGTCTATTATTTTAACACTTTCTCTTATTTTTTGGAAAAGAAAATGTCAAAGCTAAAATGACAAAACTTCGTATTTTTTTCTAAAACAAAATTTACCCATCGTTATAGTCATTAAATAAAAATAAAACCTTCACTACTAGGAGTAAAATAAGAAAGAAGAATTGCATAAAACATAAAATTCAAATGTTTTATTACCATCACGTATTCACCGTGACAATGCTAACTAATATTATAATAAAAAATCTTCATAAATATCCTAATACCAAAAAAATTGATTTTGTTTTAAAAAACTAGAGCAGTTAAAGATTAAGGCGACTAGAGAATTTGAACTAATGACAATTAAATTGGTGCATGGCACTACCAAGAGTCTGTAATACAGTGGCATGATTTCTTCATTGACTCCAATATAGTCAACTAGGGTATATTGATGGTTATCTTGACTTGTGGGATAGTTTGAAATTGTAAACATATAATTTTGCCCTTTCCAAACAAAAATAAAATGATAGTTTTTTTGTGGCTTTATAATTATGATTATTTTTTGTCCCGATGGATATCACAATAATTTTATGATTATTTACCCAATCTAGGTTACTTTGGTAATTTCTAGGATAAATAAAGAATTTGATCATTTCAACGCTGGAAATTGCCTTGGAGTATTTGCATGACAGTATTGTTTCATCATGGCAATTACCACAACTGTGTAGGATTGAAGGTCGCATCATGGCAACTTCTCTATATTATTCTAAATATTGCATGAGCACTTAATGCTGCACACCAGCAAGGAATCGAACCCAACCTTGGCAGGGTACTATCCTACCACTAGACCACTAGTGCTTGTTGAGTATTAGTTCAAAACAGAACATATTGATATTAGAAAATAATTGTGCCACTTCACCACTATGCTAGTAGTAATTTTACTTATTTTGAGCCTTGAATTTTTCATATATTGACCTTCTATATTAAAAAATAGATAATGATCATTGATGTTATGAAGTTTGAAACAAATTAGAGTAATGTTTATAACATAAATATTATTGATAAGTGTCAAATTGATCATATTTTATACACCATATTTTACATCACTTTAAATAATTAATCAACTCAAATGAATTAAATTCTACTAATACATGACTAAAACTTATTCAATATGTCAAATGGGCAGCCCCGAAAGCGCAATGGAAAGTCAATATTAAGAGTTGTTGTTTTTCTATTCTAGCATTGTGATGTTTTAACTTTTTTATATAATCTTAAATTTTTCGAAGTCTTTAAAATTAAATACACAATTATACTTTATTTTTCAACAATGTCATTATTTATTACTCCACTTTTTCACCCCTTATTTCTTGATTTCTTTCAAATGTAGTTTCAATTTCAATTAAATATGATTATATTAGTCAAATTGTATGAAAGTTCTACAACATTTAATAATTTTATAAACAATAAAAAACAAGTAAATGTAAGTATTATAAATGGTTGAAAATATGAATTGTATTTGTACCTATTCCAGAAGAGTGTCCACAATAATATAACAACAATGAAAAGGGATTCGACATTAATAGAGGTTCAATTTTCTTTCTTTCCTAAATTGAATGTTACAACGTGTAAAGATATCGCATGTCGTTTTGAGTATGATGTGTATCAAAGAATATGGTATATCTTGATGAAATAATTGAATAAATTACAATCTTGATTAAGATATCAACAAAGTGTCATATTCTATTCCTTATGAGAATCTCAAATTTGAATGAGCTAATTTCTTAATATTCATAGGAAAGCACAATTTGGATCCACTAAAACAAGCTTTTGCATATATTTTTATAGCAGCTTCAGTGGTGTGCCCATGTCTATCCCAAAAGTAATATTTCTTCCGGTTAGCACATAATGATACTCCTTCTTGATAACAAGGCTTAGTTATATTTGTGAACCCTACACAACAATAAATATTTTCAGCAACACTAAAGATATGTAGGTGAAGTCGAACTTCAAGAGATGAATCCCATATAAAATTTAATTTTTAAGAACTTAAATGCCACTTACCATATCTTTTTGGTGCATTTCTTATTCTATTGAAGAAGTTGAAACTGTCCACATAAACAAACAATGAACCTGAGAGTTGCTTTTGCAACTTTTGAATCACAATTGGGAGTTTGTCCGAGGAAGGCTTAACCTTTCGATTTATAGTTTCATTGCAAAATTGAGAAGGGGAACAACCAAGTTGATTAGCGGTACCGACCACAAATTTCCTTGCTCCTAAATCAAATATTGTCTGCAAATTAAAAAAAATAAATAAACATGTAAGAAAAAATTTAGATGATCAAGTTTAGTCCATGAATATTTAATTTAAAATCACCTTTATTTTACAAGCTAGTTGTCCGAGGAGGTAATCTGCAAATTCTTCTGGTTCCATGTTTTCATGTTGGAAATAATTGAGAGAATAATCATTGGAACCAATAACGATTAGATATATGGATTTGGATAAGTGGTGCTTTAGTTTATCTTTACTCTCAAAATGTTTCGGAAGGTCTTTCGTCACAGTTGAGGTGAAATACTCAATTTGTTTGTCCAATGACAAACATTCTCCCTTCAGGAAAAATTAAGACAAAGTAAACAACTATAATTTTTCAAGATGAATAACAATATGCTGAATATATTTTGTTTCTCTCTTACATATTTGGTATCATTCAAGATTCCACATGCACCAGATGCATAGTTGACCCCTGCAGTTACTAGATACCTTCTAGATTCAGAGACACCCAAGTATGGAGGTGAAAATGGTAAACCCAACTTAATAGCTTCATAATCCAAATAGAAAAATAGTTATAATAATTCCTAAAACCATAATGTTGCTTTGAAAGTGCAATGGATGTGATGGTGACAATTATAGGTTCTATAAGTTACAATCAACCCTAATTGTATGAAAGAGTGCCCCGGGTAGATTAAAATGTCAAACTTACCAATAAGGTCTGCGAAGGTTTTGCCATTGGTATACCTGCCAGTGGATGTATTATTGAAGTCTATGCCGTAGGGAGCTACATTTGCCTTAGCTAGTGTTTTGAGATTGTTATTATTTCCCGCATCTAAACCTGAATCCCCAAACACATATAATGCTGGCACATGGCTCTTTGCACCATTGACTTTGGCATAGAAAGCTTGATAGGCTATACATGAAATAACCCAGAAAGCTTTGAAACTTGTCATTTCTTCTTATTTAGTTATTTGAAGATGTTGAATGTTCTTATAGTAAAGTACAAAGAATTTATAATGTACATTTTTACCTCTCATGGTTGGAAACAAGTGTGGAAAACGTTGAAAACAAACATGAAAAACTTTGGAAACAGACATGAAAAACGTTAGAAGCAACGCACTTTCTTTGAAAAAGTATAATAGACAACGTTCCACAACCACATTAAGTCTATTATTTTAACACTTTCTCTTATTTTTTGGAAAAGAAAATGTCAAAGCTAAAATGACAAAACTTCGTATTTTTTTCTAAAACAAAATTTACCCATCGTTATAGTCATTAAATAAAAATAAAACCTTCACTACTAGGAGTAAAATAAGAAAGAAGAATTGCATAAAACATAAAATTCAAATGTTTTATTACCATCACGTATTCACCGTGACAATGCTAACTAATATTATAATAAAAAATCTTCATAAATATCCTAATACCAAAAAAATTGATTTTGTTTTAAAAAACTAGAGCAGTTAAAGATTAAGGCGACTAGAGAATTTGAACTAATGACAATTAAATTGGTGCATGGCACTACCAAGAGTCTGTAATACAGTGGCATGATTTCTTCATTGACTCCAATATAGTCAACTAGGGTATATTGATGGTTATCTTGACTTGTGGGATAGTTTGAAATTGTAAACATATAATTTTGCCCTTTCCAAACAAAAATAAAATGATAGTTTTTTTGTGGCTTTATAATTATGATTATTTTTTGTCCCGATGGATATCACAATAATTTTATGATTATTTACCCAATCTAGGTTACTTTGGTAATTTCTAGGATAAATAAAGAATTTGATCATTTCAACGCTGGAAATTGCCTTGGAGTATTTGCATGACAGTATTGTTTCATCATGGCAATTACCACAACTGTGTAGGATTGAAGGTCGCATCATGGCAACTTCTCTATATTATTCTAAATATTGCATGAGCACTTAATGCTGCACACCAGCAAGGAATCGAACCCAACCTTGGCAGGGTACTATCCTACCACTAGACCACTAGTGCTTGTTGAGTATTAGTTCAAAACAGAACATATTGATATTAGAAAATAATTGTGCCACTTCACCACTATGCTAGTAGTAATTTTACTTATTTTGAGCCTTGAATTTTTCATATATTGACCTTCTATATTAAAAAATAGATAATGATCATTGATGTTATGAAGTTTGAAACAAATTAGAGTAATGTTTATAACATAAATATTATTGATAAGTGTCAAATTGATCATATTTTATACACCATATTTTACATCACTTTAAATAATTAATCAACTCAAATGAATTAAATTCTACTAATACATGACTAAAACTTATTCAATATGTCAAATGGGCAGCCCCGAAAGCGCAATGGAAAGTCAATATTAAGAGTTGTTGTTTTTCTATTCTAGCATTGTGATGTTTTAACTTTTTTATATAATCTTAAATTTTTCGAAGTCTTTAAAATTAAATACACAATTATACTTTATTTTTCAACAATGTCATTATTTATTACTCCACTTTTTCACCCCTTATTTCTTGATTTCTTTCAAATGTAGTTTCAATTTCAATTAAATATGATTATATTAGTCAAATTGTATGAAAGTTCTACAACATTTAATAATTTTATAAACAATAAAAAACAAGTAAATGTAAGTATTATAAATGGTTGAAAATATGAATTGTATTTGTACCTATTCCAGAAGAGTGTCCACAATAATATAACAACAATGAAAAGGGATTCGACATTAATAGAGGTTCAATTTTCTTTCTTTCCTAAATTGAATGTTACAACGTGTAAAGATATCGCATGTCGTTTTGAGTATGATGTGTATCAAAGAATATGGTATATCTTGATGAAATAATTGAATAAATTACAATCTTGATTAAGATATCAACAAAGTGTCATATTCTATTCCTTATGAGAATCTCAAATTTGAATGAGCTAATTTCTTAATATTCATAGGAAAGCACAATTTGGATCCACTAAAACAAGCTTTTGCATATATTTTTATAGCAGCTTCAGTGGTGTGCCCATGTCTATCCCAAAAGTAATATTTCTTCCGGTTAGCACATAATGATACTCCTTCTTGATAACAAGGCTTAGTTATATTTGTGAACCCTACACAACAATAAATATTTTCAGCAACACTAAAGATATGTAGGTGAAGTCGAACTTCAAGAGATGAATCCCATATAAAATTTAATTTTTAAGAACTTAAATGCCACTTACCATATCTTTTTGGTGCATTTCTTATTCTATTGAAGAAGTTGAAACTGTCCACATAAACAAACAATGAACCTGAGAGTTGCTTTTGCAACTTTTGAATCACAATTGGGAGTTTGTCCGAGGAAGGCTTAACCTTTCGATTTATAGTTTCATTGCAAAATTGAGAAGGGGAACAACCAAGTTGATTAGCGGTACCGACCACAAATTTCCTTGCTCCTAAATCAAATATTGTCTGCAAATTAAAAAAAATAAATAAACATGTAAGAAAAAATTTAGATGATCAAGTTTAGTCCATGAATATTTAATTTAAAATCACCTTTATTTTACAAGCTAGTTGTCCGAGGAGGTAATCTGCAAATTCTTCTGGTTCCATGTTTTCATGTTGGAAATAATTGAGAGAATAATCATTGGAACCAATAACGATTAGATATATGGATTTGGATAAGTGGTGCTTTAGTTTATCTTTACTCTCAAAATGTTTCGGAAGGTCTTTCGTCACAGTTGAGGTGAAATACTCAATTTGTTTGTCCAATGACAAACATTCTCCCTTCAGGAAAAATTAAGACAAAGTAAACAACTATAATTTTTCAAGATGAATAACAATATGCTGAATATATTTTGTTTCTCTCTTACATATTTGGTATCATTCAAGATTCCACATGCACCAGATGCATAGTTGACCCCTGCAGTTACTAGATACCTTCTAGATTCAGAGACACCCAAGTATGGAGGTGAAAATGGTAAACCCAACTTAATAGCTTCATAATCCAAATAGAAAAATAGTTATAATAATTCCTAAAACCATAATGTTGCTTTGAAAGTGCAATGGATGTGATGGTGACAATTATAGGTTCTATAAGTTACAATCAACCCTAATTGTATGAAAGAGTGCCCCGGGTAGATTAAAATGTCAAACTTACCAATAAGGTCTGCGAAGGTTTTGCCATTGGTATACCTGCCAGTGGATGTATTATTGAAGTCTATGCCGTAGGGAGCTACATTTGCCTTAGCTAGTGTTTTGAGATTGTTATTATTTCCCGCATCTAAACCTGAATCCCCAAACACATATAATGCTGGCACATGGCTCTTTGCACCATTGACTTTGGCATAGAAAGCTTGATAGGCTATACATGAAATAACCCAGAAAGCTTTGAAACTTGTCATTTCTTCTTATTTAGTTATTTGAAGATGTTGAATGTTCTTATAGTAAAGTACAAAGAATTTATAATGTACATTTTTACCTCTCATGGTTGGAAACAAGTGTGGAAAACGTTGAAAACAAACATGAAAAACTTTGGAAACAGACATGAAAAACGTTAGAAGCAACGCACTTTCTTTGAAAAAGTATAATAGACAACGTTCCACAACCACATTAAGTCTATTATTTTAACACTTTCTCTTATTTTTTGGAAAAGAAAATGTCAAAGCTAAAATGACAAAACTTCGTATTTTTTTCTAAAACAAAATTTACCCATCGTTATAGTCATTAAATAAAAATAAAACCTTCACTACTAGGAGTAAAATAAGAAAGAAGAATTGCATAAAACATAAAATTCAAATGTTTTATTACCATCACGTATTCACCGTGACAATGCTAACTAATATTATAATAAAAAATCTTCATAAATATCCTAATACCAAAAAAATTGATTTTGTTTTAAAAAACTAGAGCAGTTAAAGATTAAGGCGACTAGAGAATTTGAACTAATGACAATTAAATTGGTGCATGGCACTACCAAGAGTCTGTAATACAGTGGCATGATTTCTTCATTGACTCCAATATAGTCAACTAGGGTATATTGATGGTTATCTTGACTTGTGGGATAGTTTGAAATTGTAAACATATAATTTTGCCCTTTCCAAACAAAAATAAAATGATAGTTTTTTTGTGGCTTTATAATTATGATTATTTTTTGTCCCGATGGATATCACAATAATTTTATGATTATTTACCCAATCTAGGTTACTTTGGTAATTTCTAGGATAAATAAAGAATTTGATCATTTCAACGCTGGAAATTGCCTTGGAGTATTTGCATGACAGTATTGTTTCATCATGGCAATTACCACAACTGTGTAGGATTGAAGGTCGCATCATGGCAACTTCTCTATATTATTCTAAATATTGCATGAGCACTTAATGCTGCACACCAGCAAGGAATCGAACCCAACCTTGGCAGGGTACTATCCTACCACTAGACCACTAGTGCTTGTTGAGTATTAGTTCAAAACAGAACATATTGATATTAGAAAATAATTGTGCCACTTCACCACTATGCTAGTAGTAATTTTACTTATTTTGAGCCTTGAATTTTTCATATATTGACCTTCTATATTAAAAAATAGATAATGATCATTGATGTTATGAAGTTTGAAACAAATTAGAGTAATGTTTATAACATAAATATTATTGATAAGTGTCAAATTGATCATATTTTATACACCATATTTTACATCACTTTAAATAATTAATCAACTCAAATGAATTAAATTCTACTAATACATGACTAAAACTTATTCAATATGTCAAATGGGCAGCCCCGAAAGCGCAATGGAAAGTCAATATTAAGAGTTGTTGTTTTTCTATTCTAGCATTGTGATGTTTTAACTTTTTTATATAATCTTAAATTTTTCGAAGTCTTTAAAATTAAATACACAATTATACTTTATTTTTCAACAATGTCATTATTTATTACTCCACTTTTTCACCCCTTATTTCTTGATTTCTTTCAAATGTAGTTTCAATTTCAATTAAATATGATTATATTAGTCAAATTGTATGAAAGTTCTACAACATTTAATAATTTTATAAACAATAAAAAACAAGTAAATGTAAGTATTATAAATGGTTGAAAATATGAATTGTATTTGTACCTATTCCAGAAGAGTGTCCACAATAATATAACAACAATGAAAAGGGATTCGACATTAATAGAGGTTCAATTTTCTTTCTTTCCTAAATTGAATGTTACAACGTGTAAAGATATCGCATGTCGTTTTGAGTATGATGTGTATCAAAGAATATGGTATATCTTGATGAAATAATTGAATAAATTACAATCTTGATTAAGATATCAACAAAGTGTCATATTCTATTCCTTATGAGAATCTCAAATTTGAATGAGCTAATTTCTTAATATTCATAGGAAAGCACAATTTGGATCCACTAAAACAAGCTTTTGCATATATTTTTATAGCAGCTTCAGTGGTGTGCCCATGTCTATCCCAAAAGTAATATTTCTTCCGGTTAGCACATAATGATACTCCTTCTTGATAACAAGGCTTAGTTATATTTGTGAACCCTACACAACAATAAATATTTTCAGCAACACTAAAGATATGTAGGTGAAGTCGAACTTCAAGAGATGAATCCCATATAAAATTTAATTTTTAAGAACTTAAATGCCACTTACCATATCTTTTTGGTGCATTTCTTATTCTATTGAAGAAGTTGAAACTGTCCACATAAACAAACAATGAACCTGAGAGTTGCTTTTGCAACTTTTGAATCACAATTGGGAGTTTGTCCGAGGAAGGCTTAACCTTTCGATTTATAGTTTCATTGCAAAATTGAGAAGGGGAACAACCAAGTTGATTAGCGGTACCGACCACAAATTTCCTTGCTCCTAAATCAAATATTGTCTGCAAATTAAAAAAAATAAATAAACATGTAAGAAAAAATTTAGATGATCAAGTTTAGTCCATGAATATTTAATTTAAAATCACCTTTATTTTACAAGCTAGTTGTCCGAGGAGGTAATCTGCAAATTCTTCTGGTTCCATGTTTTCATGTTGGAAATAATTGAGAGAATAATCATTGGAACCAATAACGATTAGATATATGGATTTGGATAAGTGGTGCTTTAGTTTATCTTTACTCTCAAAATGTTTCGGAAGGTCTTTCGTCACAGTTGAGGTGAAATACTCAATTTGTTTGTCCAATGACAAACATTCTCCCTTCAGGAAAAATTAAGACAAAGTAAACAACTATAATTTTTCAAGATGAATAACAATATGCTGAATATATTTTGTTTCTCTCTTACATATTTGGTATCATTCAAGATTCCACATGCACCAGATGCATAGTTGACCCCTGCAGTTACTAGATACCTTCTAGATTCAGAGACACCCAAGTATGGAGGTGAAAATGGTAAACCCAACTTAATAGCTTCATAATCCAAATAGAAAAATAGTTATAATAATTCCTAAAACCATAATGTTGCTTTGAAAGTGCAATGGATGTGATGGTGACAATTATAGGTTCTATAAGTTACAATCAACCCTAATTGTATGAAAGAGTGCCCCGGGTAGATTAAAATGTCAAACTTACCAATAAGGTCTGCGAAGGTTTTGCCATTGGTATACCTGCCAGTGGATGTATTATTGAAGTCTATGCCGTAGGGAGCTACATTTGCCTTAGCTAGTGTTTTGAGATTGTTATTATTTCCCGCATCTAAACCTGAATCCCCAAACACATATAATGCTGGCACATGGCTCTTTGCACCATTGACTTTGGCATAGAAAGCTTGATAGGCTATACATGAAATAACCCAGAAAGCTTTGAAACTTGTCATTTCTTCTTATTTAGTTATTTGAAGATGTTGAATGTTCTTATAGTAAAGTACAAAGAATTTATAATGTACATTTTTACCTCTCATGGTTGGAAACAAGTGTGGAAAACGTTGAAAACAAACATGAAAAACTTTGGAAACAGACATGAAAAACGTTAGAAGCAACGCACTTTCTTTGAAAAAGTATAATAGACAACGTTCCACAACCACATTAAGTCTATTATTTTAACACTTTCTCTTATTTTTTGGAAAAGAAAATGTCAAAGCTAAAATGACAAAACTTCGTATTTTTTTCTAAAACAAAATTTACCCATCGTTATAGTCATTAAATAAAAATAAAACCTTCACTACTAGGAGTAAAATAAGAAAGAAGAATTGCATAAAACATAAAATTCAAATGTTTTATTACCATCACGTATTCACCGTGACAATGCTAACTAATATTATAATAAAAAATCTTCATAAATATCCTAATACCAAAAAAATTGATTTTGTTTTAAAAAACTAGAGCAGTTAAAGATTAAGGCGACTAGAGAATTTGAACTAATGACAATTAAATTGGTGCATGGCACTACCAAGAGTCTGTAATACAGTGGCATGATTTCTTCATTGACTCCAATATAGTCAACTAGGGTATATTGATGGTTATCTTGACTTGTGGGATAGTTTGAAATTGTAAACATATAATTTTGCCCTTTCCAAACAAAAATAAAATGATAGTTTTTTTGTGGCTTTATAATTATGATTATTTTTTGTCCCGATGGATATCACAATAATTTTATGATTATTTACCCAATCTAGGTTACTTTGGTAATTTCTAGGATAAATAAAGAATTTGATCATTTCAACGCTGGAAATTGCCTTGGAGTATTTGCATGACAGTATTGTTTCATCATGGCAATTACCACAACTGTGTAGGATTGAAGGTCGCATCATGGCAACTTCTCTATATTATTCTAAATATTGCATGAGCACTTAATGCTGCACACCAGCAAGGAATCGAACCCAACCTTGGCAGGGTACTATCCTACCACTAGACCACTAGTGCTTGTTGAGTATTAGTTCAAAACAGAACATATTGATATTAGAAAATAATTGTGCCACTTCACCACTATGCTAGTAGTAATTTTACTTATTTTGAGCCTTGAATTTTTCATATATTGACCTTCTATATTAAAAAATAGATAATGATCATTGATGTTATGAAGTTTGAAACAAATTAGAGTAATGTTTATAACATAAATATTATTGATAAGTGTCAAATTGATCATATTTTATACACCATATTTTACATCACTTTAAATAATTAATCAACTCAAATGAATTAAATTCTACTAATACATGACTAAAACTTATTCAATATGTCAAATGGGCAGCCCCGAAAGCGCAATGGAAAGTCAATATTAAGAGTTGTTGTTTTTCTATTCTAGCATTGTGATGTTTTAACTTTTTTATATAATCTTAAATTTTTCGAAGTCTTTAAAATTAAATACACAATTATACTTTATTTTTCAACAATGTCATTATTTATTACTCCACTTTTTCACCCCTTATTTCTTGATTTCTTTCAAATGTAGTTTCAATTTCAATTAAATATGATTATATTAGTCAAATTGTATGAAAGTTCTACAACATTTAATAATTTTATAAACAATAAAAAACAAGTAAATGTAAGTATTATAAATGGTTGAAAATATGAATTGTATTTGTACCTATTCCAGAAGAGTGTCCACAATAATATAACAACAATGAAAAGGGATTCGACATTAATAGAGGTTCAATTTTCTTTCTTTCCTAAATTGAATGTTACAACGTGTAAAGATATCGCATGTCGTTTTGAGTATGATGTGTATCAAAGAATATGGTATATCTTGATGAAATAATTGAATAAATTACAATCTTGATTAAGATATCAACAAAGTGTCATATTCTATTCCTTATGAGAATCTCAAATTTGAATGAGCTAATTTCTTAATATTCATAGGAAAGCACAATTTGGATCCACTAAAACAAGCTTTTGCATATATTTTTATAGCAGCTTCAGTGGTGTGCCCATGTCTATCCCAAAAGTAATATTTCTTCCGGTTAGCACATAATGATACTCCTTCTTGATAACAAGGCTTAGTTATATTTGTGAACCCTACACAACAATAAATATTTTCAGCAACACTAAAGATATGTAGGTGAAGTCGAACTTCAAGAGATGAATCCCATATAAAATTTAATTTTTAAGAACTTAAATGCCACTTACCATATCTTTTTGGTGCATTTCTTATTCTATTGAAGAAGTTGAAACTGTCCACATAAACAAACAATGAACCTGAGAGTTGCTTTTGCAACTTTTGAATCACAATTGGGAGTTTGTCCGAGGAAGGCTTAACCTTTCGATTTATAGTTTCATTGCAAAATTGAGAAGGGGAACAACCAAGTTGATTAGCGGTACCGACCACAAATTTCCTTGCTCCTAAATCAAATATTGTCTGCAAATTAAAAAAAATAAATAAACATGTCAGAAAAAATTTAGATGATCAAGTTTAGTCCATGAATATTTAATTTAAAATCACCTTTATTTTACAAGCTAGTTGTCCGAGGAGGTAATCTGCAAATTCTTCTGGTTCCATGTTTTCATGTTGGAAATAATTGAGAGAATAATCATTGGAACCAATAACGATTAGATATATGGATTTGGATAAGTGGTGCTTTAGTTTATCTTTACTCTCAAAATGTTTCGGAAGGTCTTTCGTCACAGTTGAGGTGAAATACTCAATTTGTTTGTCCAATGACAAACATTCTCCCTTCAGGAAAAATTAAGACAAAGTAAACAACTATAATTTTTCAAGATGAATAACAATATGCTGAATATATTTTGTTTCTCTCTTACATATTTGGTATCATTCAAGATTCCACATGCACCAGATGCATAGTTGACCCCTGCAGTTACTAGATACCTTCTAGATTCAGAGACACCCAAGTATGGAGGTGAAAATGGTAAACCCAACTTAATAGCTTCATAATCCAAATAGAAAAATAGTTATAATAATTCCTAAAACCATAATGTTGCTTTGAAAGTGCAATGGATGTGATGGTGACAATTATAGGTTCTATAAGTTACCATCGAGCCTAATTGTATGAAAGAGTGCCCTGGGTAGATTAAAATGTCAAACTTACAAATAAGGTCTCCGAAGGTTTTCCCATTGGTATACCTGCCAGTGGATGTATTATTGAAGTCTATGCCGTAGGGAGCTACATTTGCCTTAGCTAGTGTTTTGAGATTGTTATTATTTCCCGCATCTAAACCTGAATCCCCAAACACATATAATGCTGGCACATGGCTCTTTGCACCATTGACTTTGGCATAGAAAGCTTGATAGGCTATACATGAAATAACCCAGAAAGCTTTGAAACTTGTCATTTCTTCTTATTTAGTTATTTGAAGATGTTGAATGTTCTTATAGTAAAGTACAAAGAATTTATAATGTACATTTTTACCTCTCATGGTTGGAAACAAGTGTGGAAAACGTTGAAAACAAACATGAAAAACTTTGGAAACAGACATGAAAAACGTTAGAAGCAACGCACTTTCTTTGAAAAAGTATAATAGACAACGTTCCACAACCACATTAAGTCTATTATTTTAACACTTTCTCTTATTTTTTGGAAAAGAAAATGTCAAAGCTAAAATGACAAAACTTCGTATTTTTTTCTAAAACAAAATTTACCCATCGTTATAGTCATTAAATAAAAATAAAACCTTCACTACTAGGAGTAAAATAAGAAAGAAGAATTGCATAAAACATAAATGTTATAGTCATAAAATAAAAATAAAACCTTCGCTACTAGGATTAAAATAAGAAAGAAGAATTGCATAAAGCATAAAATTCAAATGTTTTATTACCATCACATATTGACCGTAACAATGCTAACTAATATTATAATAAAAATTCTTCATAAATATCCTAATACCAAAAAAACTGATTATTTTTTTTAAAAAACTAGAGCAGTTAAAGATTAAGGCAACTAGAGAATTTGAACTAATGACAATTAAATTGGTGCATGGCACTACCAAGAGTCTGTAATACAGTGGCATGATTTCTTCATTGACTCCAATATAGTCAACTAGGGTATATTGATGGTTATCTTGACTTGTGGGATAGTTTGAAATTGTAAACATATAATTTTGCCCTTTCCAAACAAAAATAAAATGATAGTTTTTTTGTGGCTTTATAATTATGATTATTTTTTGTCCCGATGGATATCACAATAATTTTATGATTATTTACCCAATCTAGGTTACTTTGGTAATTTCTAGGATAAGATAAATAAAGACATTTGGGTCAACAATGTTTTAAATAAAATCCGAGTGTTTAGGTTATTTTTTAAATAGAAAACAAATAGTAATTCTGAAAAGGTTAGTTTATTTTTCAATTAATAAAATCATAATAGATAATAATTGTTTTCACCATATTTTTCAAATAAAAATTCTACAAGATAAAACACTACCAAGTATTTACTTTCTAAAAAATAAAAGTCTCACCCAATAATCAATTTATTTAGTAAAAGATTAGAGGGTTACCTATTGTTGTTAGATTTTTTGAAAATAAAATATCAAGCTTATCATATGTTATTTCAAAAATGGTATACTCCTTAACAAAATCCGCTCAGGTCCAACTATAAATAGACCCTCTGATCTCTAGTTGAAAACAAACAAAATACATATAAAATTACATAGAAGTAAGGTTGGCATTAGAATCACCATCCTGAAGTAAGGCTTCTATTAGTGCCTTACTTTAGCAGCCACGCGTTACACCACTTCTCTTCCATGTTTGTTAAATGGAGAAATTCCTCTTCTCGGTGTGTCCTCTTTTTATTTGGTTAAGTAAGTGAACTCGGTTTTATTCTTTGTTCGCCATCTC
>NC_032017.1:13010217-13014213 GCF_001865875.1 Lupinus angustifolius | reverse complement strand
AAGTAGTAATGAATATAAGATCTTAAGAAAAGCATGCTTAACTTGGAAAATAAACTAAGTAGTACAACTACTTCTTAGTTTATTTGTTAAGTGTTTGAGACAAGTAATTTTTCATGACTTGAAATCGGTTTTTAGGTGATCAATCTAAAAGAGCATTAAGAACTTCTTAAACAAATAAAATTAACCAAAGCACCAACTTGAATGATTAAAATTCAAATTTAAAATAAAAGAAGAAGAAGAAATACATAACCACCATTCAAATGAAATTGTTAGGAGCATGAGCCATGCATCCAAGGATTGGATGCTTTAAGTTCCAAATGAGATTACAAAATGGATATTTGCATCTCATTTTCCTTCTCCTTTCTCCTCTTGAATTATAAACTAAAAACTATACTAAAACTAGCCTAAAAACTACCTAAAATGAGAGGAAAATATGCAGGAAAGAAGATGAATAAACTAGGAAGAATTTAGAATGTATGTACAATGTTTACAAATGAGAATTTCATGCCTTTATATAGGCCATGGTGTTGGGCACTCAGCTGCCCTATTTGGCAACTAAGCAGTTGACCATTGGCCCATATGAAGAGCCACTTTGGCAGCTTAGCAGTTGACCATGCTTAGCTGCTTGCTTGAGCAGCTTGGCTGACCTGGTCCATGCTCAGTTGCCTGCTTCAGCAGCTTGGCTGACCTGGTCCAATGCTCAGCTGCATGCTTGAGCAGTTTGGATGACCTGATCCCATGCTTAGCTGCCTGCTTGAGCAGCCTGCCTGACGTGGCCTGGTGTTTGGTGCTTGGCTTGGCTGGACAGCTTTATGCTTGATTTCTTCTTGGTGAAGCAACCTTTTTTTCTTTGTTTTGTTACTTGATTTTTATTGGATGCTTGGCACTTTTGGGCTGTTTTCTTGAAGTTAAGCATTTGATTTTTGCAAGTAGCTTAGCCTACTTAACTTAGGTTTCTTCAAGATGAAGTAAGCTACCTTTCTTAAAGGCTAAGTAACCATATTAAGCACATAGCATGCCCTGGTATAACTTGATTACTTTTAGCAATTCATTTTCAGCTTTTGTCTTGAATTTTGGCTTAAATTCTTGTCCTTCTTTGGAATTATTCTTTATTATTCAATTTCCTACTAAACTCAAAGAAAACTTGGACAAGAATTAATAAAGAACTAATTTATTCAATCATGCAAAATTCACCTAAAAAGTGTTAATTTAAGTTGGTTTTCTACAATTTGCATAGGATAAAGTGTCATAAAATGATGGTGAAAAGTGCATACGTTTTGCAATTATCAATGTGCCTTGCTTCGTTGTTGGCCTTTATCCAGTGCCAATGCTTGACACGCGTCCAAAACACGCTATTTTCCTTTCTAATTCCGACAACATCCTATGTACCCCTCCCATTTTTCGTGTACGCATATATCGTTATGCTTCCTGTTTTAATTTAATAACAATAGTAATGATGAATAGAAAACAAAACTAGAATGATAATTAAAAATAATAATAATTTTAGTGGATGAAGTTTATTCTATGATTAATAAGAAATGTAACTCATGTGTTATTCTGTAGTTTTATTAAAAATAAATGATGATTTATGAATACTAAAATGATGGATTTATAATTTGTGATGCCTAAAAATAGAAAATAAGTATTAATCATTGAAAGATAAATCAGTCAAATAATGTTTTACTCAATATGGGTTTTTTGATATTTCTAGGTGAAATAAGAAAATTTGGGTCAAATTAATTTTTTCAATAAAATAAGAGTTTTAAGTGATTTCTTAAATAAAAAATACCAAAAAATAATTCTTCAGATTAAAGTGCATGAATCTAAACTATAAATCTTAGGGACACCAATCAGAGATGAAACAATATGCAAGAATTGAAACTACAATGAATTGGAGTTTCTGGAGATTAAAGTGCACCTATGGCACAAGGTTAGCCTATTAGTTTTTTCCACTATTGTTGCCCCCTAAGGAATGCTTGTAATTCATAAATTATAAGTAGTTAATATTTGATCTTAACGAATAAGTAACTTTCAGTTTTTTTACAAGAGCGTACCTTCTGAAGTAGTGGATCTTGTATCAAGGCTGCTTCAGTATTCTCCAAATCTATGTTGCTTCGTTACAAGAGTTATTAATTTGCCTTCGAGATGTTACCTTTTAATTCGAAGTTGCATATTTGGTAAAACTGTGTTTATTTCTAAATTTATCACATATTTTGCTAACTTACACGGTTTGAGGCAATAGAAAATAGGAAAATATTTTGCGCTCTGAATTTGTTAGCCTAATCGTTTCTTGTTTACAATATGTTGTATGTACACACCCCTTCTTCGATAGTCTGTGAGAACCAAACGCGAGCTTGCCAAATGGGCGACCGTTACCGCCTTTGAGCAATTTCAACAGCGCGAGCTTGCCAAATAGTTGACCATTACCACCTTTGAGCAATTGCAACAATGCTTGCTTGAGAATATGTTGTTGAAAGTGGCACATTCAACAACTTTTACTTAAGGAAGCACTAGTTGAATACGTAACTTTCTACAATGCTATTAAGGCATTATTGAATTTATCCCTGCATTCTACTGTGCTCAATTTAAAGAGTTGTTGAAAGTCAATTTTAAGAGTTCTCGAAAGTCAACTTTAAGAGTTGATGTTTTGTAATTTTGGCATAGTGATGTTCTAACTTTTTTATATTATCTTAAATTTTTTGAAGTCTTCAAAACTAAATACACAACTATACTTTATTTTCTAACAATATCGTTATTTATTGCGCCACTCTTCTACCCCAAGTTTTTCATTTCTTTCAATTCTAGTTTCAATATCAATAAAATATAATTATTTTACTTAAATTGTATGAAAGTTCTACATAATCCAATGATTTTTTAAACAATAAAAAATAATTAAATATAAGTATTATAAATAAATAAAAATATGAATTGTATTTATACCTTTTCCAGACGAGTATCCAAAATAATACAAAAATCAAAAGGGACTCCATAGTAATAGACATTAAAAATTTTGGACGGTGAAGTTTAGTCCATGAATATTTAATTTAAAATCACCTTCATTTTACAAGCTAGTTTCCGGATGAGGTAATCTGCACATTCTTCTGGTTCCATGTTTTCATGTTAGAAATAATAGAGAGAATAATCATTGGAACCAATAATGATTAGTTATATGAATTTGGGTATGTCAGCTAGCACCAAGCACCAGGCCAGGCCAGCTAAGCTGCAGAAACAGGCAGCTCAGCGTGGATCCAGTCAGCTGAGCGGCTGAACACATGCAGCTCAGCGGGGAACCAAGTTAGCCAAGCAGCTGAAACATGCAGCTTAGCGGGGAAACAGGTGGGCTAAGCAACTGGCGCACCAGAAAAGTGATTTTTTGGTCAAATCATGGAACATCTTACTTTTTCTTTGCTTAAAGGCCAAGAACATGACCTCATGGATGACATAAGGCTATGACAAGAAGGAGGAGGTGTCACCATGCATGTAACCTAGCCCACCATAGGGGTCAAGTAAGTGCCAAAGTGGCTCTTCATAGGGGCCAAAGGTGAGCAACTTAGCTGCCAAACAAGGTAGCTGAGCATCCAGCACTTTGGCCTATAAAAAGGCACGAAATTCTCATTTGTAAAGTATTGTACATTCATTCTAAATTCTTCCTAGTTGATTCTTCTTCTTTTCCTTTCATTTTAGGTAGTTTTTAGGCTAGTTTTAGAGTAGTTTTTCATGTAATTCAAGAGGAGAAAAGGAGAAGGAAAATGAGATGCAAAAATCAATTTTGTACTCTCATTTGGAACTCAAAAGCATCCAATTCTTCGATGGATAGCTCTTGCTCCTAAACATTTTCTTCTGAACAAGGTAATGTAATTTCTACTTCTTAATTTACAAAAGTTTGGATTTTAATCATTCAAGTTGGTGCTTTGGTTAATATTATTTGTTTGAGAAGTACTTACTTGTTTCAAACACTTAAAAAATAAATTAAGAAGTAGTTGTACTACTTAGTTT
>NC_032017.1:13002297-13010117 GCF_001865875.1 Lupinus angustifolius | reverse complement strand
TAAATAAATAAAAGGTCACTAAATTTATTATTCTTTTGTTCTTTATTTATTTATTTGTATCTAACAACTAACTATTCATCACTTTTATATATTAGAATACCATTAAACCGGTGTTGGAATTTATTCCACAAAACCGAGATGGTATTCAAAGGTACTTAATAATTATGTAATAGGTAATTGCTTCGATACCATTATACTGGCGTTAGAATTTATTCTAACAAAGCCGAGATGGGACAAAGAAGGAATGACTTATTCACATGATTATTAAGAAAGTAAGTTGTAACTGGAATATTCTTGTAACCATTATACCGGCGTTGGAATTTATTTCAACAAAGCCGAGATGGCGAACAAAGAATAAAACCGAGTTCTCTTACTTACAAAAGGAACATAACAAAAATGAGAGTAATAATCTTTCAACAAATTGGCACTATTGTCAGGACAATTTGTTGAGAGAAGATGTAACACCACAAATTTCCAACTAATTCGAAAATCGATATATTTGTTAATAGTCAACCCGTAATTATTTGATTTATCTTTATCATAGTTATCTTTAATTTTTGTTATCTAGATAGGCTTAGTGGCTATTCTGTTGTGATTATCTGATTTATCTTAGTTACTTTGTGATAAAACATAATTTTATTATTTGATAAGAATAACATTAAAAAAAGTTATTTTTTTAAGAAAAGCATTAACCTAATTAGTAAATCTCATATGTGTGTGCTGAGTGGGGGGAAGAAAACAAACTACACTTCATAACTGCAATCTGTAGAAGAAAGGGAATATAACCTGGTAATCATTTTTCGTCCATTCTTCTTTTCTCTTTGAATTTAATAATTGATGTAATTGTTTTGTTTGTTAACATCTACTCATACTGTTACTATAAGTTATTGATAAACTATTACCATTTAACATCTACTCAAAGATCTCGTTTTGAAAAAAAAATTCAAGGTTCTTAGAGTTTATGTAGGAACTACAACATCTGAGTAATATTTTACATAGCAAGAACAAGATATTGTGTGGGTTTAAAATGCATTGTTTTGTTTAGTTATATAAGTGTTTAATCATGATGTTCTGAGTGAAACCCCTCCTATGAATTTTATGAGGATTTAGTTTTCCATCATTGGTCTTTGGCTAGGAAACGAATAAAAATGATAAGAACAAGTAACACAAAAATAAAACAAAAGGGCCAAAAGTCCCACCTAAAATAAAGTAGGACTATCATTTAACACGAATGCTATGGTATGTAGAACAAAATCCATATGTGAGAAACATGTCCCTACTGCACCAGAGCTGACATACTTTGTTTCAATTGTATGTTTTGAGCCTTATTAGAGAAAAGATTTGGCCCTGTTATTCCTATTGTGACATTAAATTGCAAAGAGATAACATAACCACATATGCTTAGAATTTATAGGCTCTGCTTTACTATTTTAATTTCTCTCATTTATTATGAATAAAACTACCTAATAATAAGGGTCTGTGATATGATAAGTATATATATATAAGGCTACTGATAAGTGGAAGTGCTTTGAATAATGTATGTACTTTTATACTATGAATAAGTGTGTTAAACCTTTCTCTGTCAAATTGTTTTAATGAAATTAATTTGATTGTGTGTCAGTGTAGTTCTATGTTATTATATTTGTTGTTAGTCCTAGTATGAGTAGAAATTAATTATCGCCATGATTGTTGCTGGCATATGTGTGGGAAAAGATTATAAGGTTGAAGGAGACGACGGGAGCACTAGTCTAATTGCTGGACAAGGAGCTTGCGTAAACTCAAGTGAGGGAGAAGCATTAGACATAGTGGTATTAGAATCTAACATTGGGGTCTCCCATGATACTCACTAGTTGGAGGATCCTTAGACTAATATGATTAATGAGGGGTCAATTGTCGTGATTGTTATGGACTTCCTCATTTAATCATTTTAGTTATGAATATTAAAATATTGTGTCTTGATTGAATGATTATATGTTTGATATTGATGGCTTACTGATATGATTTTATACTATTATTAGACTATTATAATTGGTATTGAATATCTATGCTTGACTTATCATGGTGATAGTGATCATGATTAAATTCATATGTGAATGAGAATTATTTGCAGATACTTGAGAGACTATGACTATTCACACACGTGAAAGTATAATGACCTTGGGACATTACCCATGTATTTTGATCACCAAGTTATGTCTTGAGCTCATCCTGAGGATATTTGTATGATAAAAATTGTATTGGGGCTGAGACCACTAACTTAGGTGATGTTATTGGAAATTGAAATTGAGATAATATTGATAAAAAGACTTAGTGGACTAACTTTGAGCAGTGTGCATACATCATTGCATTTTTAGTTGGAGTTGGAGAAAATGGAAAGATACGATGAAAGCAATATCATTGGGAATTGGATAGGGGCGGCAATGACGATGACTCGTCAAGAAACCTTGAGGGATTACTTAGGTGGGATGATCCAGTGAGGGTCCGGTCTTATAAACCATATGACCAGGATAGTCTTACATGCAAACTAAGTAGTTTCTGACACCCCCTTGCGCATTTCATGATCGGTAGAGAGGAATCCTGAAACGGACTGGGCTTACCACGTAAGCACCTCTGATAGAGGTAATTGGAAAACAATTGATATTGTTACTTGCCGTTGTTAAGGATATCTGTACTCCCGGTTGCTTTCCCACTAGGGTCTTGGCCTTCGGGCAATTGATGGTGATTGGTTGGTGGAATTGCATGAGCATAANNCATTGCAATTGTTTGTGTTGCTCTAATGTTATGATTCTTTATAAATCCACTTCGTCGCTTTTGCATGATTTAATGTCTTACTCTCTCTATGTTGTTTGTTTGTTTGTATGTATGTATGAATGAATTGTAGGTGGAGCAGCTGAGTAGCTTATTGAAGATTTAAAGTAGTGTAGTTTGCCCATGACTCTTGAAGGCCTTTAGTTTTATTTTGTTTAATTGTATTAGTACTCTTATACTCTGGCAGGATTACTTGGTGATACATCCACACTTTCTTGGTATTTTAACATGATGTTGATTTTATTGGAAAAGACAATATCTAATATTATCTTGAGAGACAATGGTTTAATATACTTAGGGAATTTACTTACTATACTTTTTATGAGGATTAAGACTAATCATAAAACCTTTTTGACAAATCTCTTTTACCTTGAATATTATCTAGTAAATTATACCTTGGAATTATATATCTTACTATTTGCAAATTGGGGTGTTACAGAAGAAAACTCCCAACTAAAATAAACACCGAATAACGCTTTCAAGAAAGTGCTACTTTAATTTATCTTTACTCTCAAAATGTTTCAGAAGGTCTTTCATCACAGTAGAAGTGAAATACTCAAATTTTTTGTTCAATGACTAACATTCTCCCTTCAGAAAGACAAAGTAAACAACTATAAATTTTCAAGGTGAATAACAATATGCTGAAAATATTTTGTTTCTCCTCTTACAGATTTGGTGTCATTCAAGATATTTGGTGTCATTCAAGATTCCACGTGCACCAGATGCATAATTGACTGATGTAGTTACTAGATATATTCTAGATTCAGAGACATCCGAGTATGGAGATGAAAATGGTAAACCCAACTTAATAGCTACATAATCTAAATAGAAAAATAGTTATCATAATTCTAGAAACCATAATGTTGCTTTGAAAGTGCAATAGATGTGATTGTGACAATTATAGTTTTTATAAGTTATAATCAACCATAATTGTATGAAAGAGTACCTTCGAGTAGATAATAATATCAAACTTACCAACAAGGATGTGCGAAGGTTTTGCTACTAATATAAGTGTCAGTAGATTATAATAGTAATTTTTATGATTGATGTAATGATCATTTTGATAACTTTATGAATATGTTCCTCATATTATGATCAATGCACATGTGACTTTATTGGAGACTAAAATCTTAATTAACACGAAGATTTTGTTTTTTATATTATAATCAATGAATATGTAATTTTAAGAAAGATTAAAGTCTTAATTGATATAAAGATTTTGTTCTTCATATTATAATCAATACCAATTTGATTTTAAGGAAAATTAAAAATCTTAATTATCAATTGTGTTCCTTATATTATATTCAATCTATGTATGATTTTAACAAATGTGTGTGTGATTTTAAGAAATAGTAAGCTCTTAATTAACTTGATTATGCGGTTATTATTATTATGAACAATGTATGTAAACATTTTTCTACTTCTTTGTCAAAACAATTATTGTTAATGTGGTAAATGTTTCAAGTTTATATTTTTACATTTGCATTCAATTTCAAATATTTTTTTTATGACCTCAACATATTTAACTATTGTTATTACCTTTTAAAACATTTACTTTTTACAGGTGGGATATAATTACCCTTGCACTTTTAAATAAACTTCATTATTATATCAATTATTTGAAATTTTATTATTTGACACTAAAATCAAGGTTAATAAGTATTATGAGTATTTTAAACCTTAAATATCTTAAAGGTTATCTATTTTCATTTTATACATTATGGTAGTATCATTCGATCATCAATTTTATTTATGGTTAATATGAGTGTAAAATCTATGCACTGATAGTGTAAAAAAAATATACTGTCAGCACATCATCTATCATTGATTTGTAATACTTTTATTTGAAAGTCAATGATAGCTAACATATGAATGATGAAGATTTGCTGACAGTGTAAAAAACACTTACAAGTTAGTGTATATATATTAAATCCATTTTATAAAGGTATATATTATTAAAAAATATGATATGCTCTAGTTGTTGATATATTATCCCTTTATTATATGTAACAAATTATTATATATATAATGCACAACTTTTATATGTTTATATAGATATGAGTAATTGTTATCATTTAATGGCATTTTTGTCTTTATTTATTGGAATGGTATAGAATTATTAAATCATATTAGATTTATAAACAATGCATGATTTCAAATAATTATGGGCAAATTATTACCTTACCATCATCTATGACAATAGAGATCTTTATATGATGTTTAGATATACTTCAGGATCCCATAGAAGCATAAGAAACACGAGAGATTAGTTTTGCATATATGAAAGGTAAATTCATATGTGGTACCAAAACATGTGAAATTAATTAGGAGTAATATATTGTCTTTTTGGACATATGATTGATTATGAAGTATGTATAGGCCCAAGTAATATTAATATGGTGATGTAGTGAAAACAACCTAAGATGATGAGGTTTATTCTTGATTCCTACCTTTCCACTTTACCTTTGGTTGGAAGAAAAAAAGGCTTCCTTATGTTGGATATAAAGTGAGAAGAAAAATCCCTTTAGTGTAAAAAATAATATTATTTATCACTCGTTTATTAGAGACCTAACTCATTATATGACTCAGATTTATGGTGATGAAGACTTGCTTATTACGTATGATTAAGAAAATAGAGATAACGCATAGCTTTGAGAAGCTTAGGCTTCATGAAGGAATAACTATATTAATCATTATTTGGAATTTGCAACTATATTTTTTTTGTCTTAAGAATATGAATTTTAAAATTATTTTTTCATATGGTGAAATTTGAGGTTTTTAGTTATCATAAGAGTCTTACGTATATGTTTGATAGAAGAGAATTGAACATGAAAAAAGTAACATGGATGAAGTTTCTTATGAATTTTACGTGACTTAAAGTACCACCAATGAAAGATGAATGTGGAGTTGATGGTTTGAATAAGGGAATCACTTTCATAATACTTATTTGGGAAGATATCCATAGAGGAGACTACTTGGTAGAAAAAGTATGAGTTGAGACTATTATATGTAGAGTTATTTTAAATAAATAGTAACATCAAATTTTGAAGACAAAATTTTAAAATTTTGTTTATAGATGGGGGAATGTAACATCACAAAAATTACTATATTTTTGTAATTAATTTTTGAACCACAAATTATAGTTTTATTTTATGATAAAATAAGTACACTCATATATTCAATTTACTTTAAGATATCTCAATATTAAGGTAAGAAATAATAATAATAGAATCATATTGTTATTATATTCTTATTGTTGTTATTGTTATGATTATCATTATTATATTTATTCCATTATATATATCAATATATTATTTGACGTTGAATGATATTATTATATATAATTTATCATGTTCTATCCTTATCATTATATATGTTTGTTTCCTTATATATATAATTTATATTATTATCTCAACTTTATAAGATTCTATAGATTGATATTTTTATCATTACCATTATTATTGAAATATTTCATTTGTAAAACGATTTAGAAATTTATAATTATTATTAAAAATTAATAAATCATTTAGAGTAAAAAATCTTATTTTTGATAAGAATAGGATTAATGAAGATTTGACTTAATATAAGAGGAAAAGAGATAAAAGTCTTTTAGCTTTAGATTTTAGTCATCAAACTACAAAGGCTGCACATAGAAAAGATGGAAGAAAAGAAAGGGAGTAAAAGATAGGAGATGAAAGCTAGGAAAGGAAAAATATATCTCCATTAATTATAGATAATACTATCACCTTAAAACTCCATAAATTTGTAATTGGAATTAGTGTCTTGAGAAACTACTTTAATATGTGCATTTATGTTTCTTCTAACACATTGAACTGAGAACATTTTATTGGTTCAATTATATTTGAATTATAAACAGTACGCAAAGAATATCATGCATAACTATAATACTTGATAATAATTGCTTTTGGCTATTTTTAAGTGAATAAAATAATATCGGATAATAGTTTCTTTTGGCCTATATTTTAAATTGCAAAAATCCCAATTACAACCATATTGTGATGCATGGAACTAGAATTAAATGCGAACTTCGCTATTGACTGTTTCTGAAGTCTGAAACAAAATTGCAACATATATACTTTAAAATTACGGCCATATGAATAAACTAAGAATTCCATCATGTCAATGCTGGAAATTGCCCTGCAGTATATGCACCACAGCATTGTGTCATCACATCAAGGCATTGAGTCCACATTTGTTGTCTCACTCCTTTGTGCCACTTCATATGTCAGAAGATATGATTAACCAAAAGAGTATTAAATAATTATAATTTTAACTTAAACAATCTTTTTTAACCAATCAGAAGTAGTCGCATAGATGACCATAGATTTCAGGATTGAAGGTCCTTTAGATGACCATAGATTTCATTCATGCACCAGCCGGGAATCGAACCCAGGTCTGTACCGTGGCAGGGTACTATTCAACCACTAGACCACTGGTGCATGTTTTCTATTTTTTTTTTGTTTTGGTCTTTTGTTATTGATGCTGCATTCTATGAGAAGAACATGGGTTGATTGCCTAAATTCTAATTAGAATAACAAATAATGATCTCATCCACTTGAATTAGGTGATTTGATGCAATTTGAAAGATCATGTTTTTTGTTAAACAGAAGTTTGCCATCTGAAGCCAGGGTACATGCCAACATGTAGAAATAAACCCTAACAAATGCAAACACTGCCAACCCATAAGGGTGTGCGACAAGTGTACTACATATGTCTCATATTTAATGGAGGTTCCAAATATTTTTTACTTATACAATTAACTTTATCTATACTAGAGTGTTGACATGCACTCTCATACCTGCCAACGTACTTTCCTATCATTTATAATGTATAGTTTGTATGTCATTAATATCAACTATGATATTTTAGGTTAAATATTTATAATCTACAGTTGAATTTATTTGATTTGTTTAATGTTCAATTTAGAAAATTGAACATTCATGTTCTACATTCAAAACTGATAGTTATAATGTAAGAAGAAATAGTTAACC
>NC_032017.1:12999841-13002197 GCF_001865875.1 Lupinus angustifolius | reverse complement strand
CTCCTTTCTCCTCTTGAATTATAAACTAAAAACTATACTAAAACTAGCTTAAAAACTACCTAAAATGAGAGCAAAATATGTAGGAAAGAAGATGAATAAACTAGGAAGAATTAAGAATGTATGTAAAATGTTTACAAATGAGAATTTCATGCCTTTATATAGGCCATGGTGTTGGGCGCTCAGCTGCTTCTTTGCACCGCTCAGTAGCTGACCAAACCCTTCAGCATGGGTTTGGTCACTTGGTCAAGTAGGTGGGCTAGGTTATATACATGGTGACATCTCCTCCTTCTTGTCATAGCCTTATGTCATCCAAGAGGTCATATTCTTGGCCTTCAAGCAAAGAAAAAGTAGGATGTTCCATGAGTTGACCTAACAATCATTTTTCTGGTGGGCTAGGCGCTTAGCTCTCCTGGTCCCACGCTTAGCTGCTTGCTTGAGCAGTTTGCCTGACCTGGTCCTATGCTTAGTTGCCTACTTCAGCAGCTTGGCTGACCTGGTCCCACGCTCAGCTGCCTGCTTGAGCAGTTTGGCTGACCTGGTCCCATGCTTAGCTGCCTGCTTGAGCAGCATGCCTGACCTGGCCTGGTGTTTGGTGCTTGGCTAGGCTGGACAGCTTTGTGCTTGATTTCTTTTTGGTGAAGCAACCTTTTTTTCTTTGTTTTGTTACTTGATTTTTATTGGCCGCTTGGCACTTTTGGGCTATTTTTTTTAAGTTAAGTTAAGCATTTGATTTTTGCAAGTAGCTTAGCCTACCTTAACTTAGGTTTCTTCAAGACGAAGTAAGCTACCTTTCTTCAAGGCTAAGTAACCATATTAAGCACATAGCATGCCCTGGTATAACTTGATTACTTTTAGCAATTCATTTTCAGCTTTTGTCTTGAATTTTGGCTTAAATTCTTGTCCTTGAAATTCTTGTCCTTCTTTGAAATTATTCTTTATTATTCAATTTCCTAAAAAACTCAAAGAAATCTTGGGCAAGAATTAATAAAGAACTAATTTATTCAATCATGCAAAATTCACCTAAAAAGTGTTAATTTAAGTTGGTTTTCTACAATTTGCATAGGATAAAGTGTCATAAAATGATGGTGAAAAGTGCATACGTTTTGCAATTATCAATGTGCCTTGCTTCGTTGTTGGCCTTTATCCAGTGCCAATGCTTGACACGCGTCCAAAACACGCTATTTTCCTTTCTAATTCCGACAACATCCTATGTACCCCTCCCATTTTTCGTGTACGCATATATCGTTATGCTTCCTGTTTTAATTTAATAACAATAGTAATGATGAATAGAAAACAAAACTAGAATGATAATTAAAAATAATAATAATTTTAGTGGATGAAGTTTATTCTATGATTAATAAGAAATGTAACTCATGTGTTATTCTGTAGTTTTATTAAAAATAAATGATGATTTATGAATACTAAAATGATGGATTTATAATTTGTGATGACTAAAAATAGAAAATAAGTATTATTCATTGAAAGATAAATATGTCAAATAATGTTTTACTCAATATGAGTTTTTTTGATATTTCTAGGTGAAATAAAAAATTTGGGTCAAATTAATTTTTTCAATAAAATAAGAGTTTTAAGTGATTTCTTAAATAAAAAATACCAAAAAATAATTCTTCAGATTAAAGTGCATGAATCTAAACTATAAATCTTAGGGACACCAATCAGAGATGAAACAATATGCAAGAATTGAAACTACAATGAATTGGAGTTTCTGGAGATTAAAATGCACCTATGGCACAAGGTTAGCCTATTAGTTTTTTCAACTATTGTTGCCCCCTAAGGCATGCTTGTAATTCATAAATTATAAGTAGTTAATATTTGATCTTAACGAATAAGTAACTTTCAGTTTTTTTACAAGAGCGTACCTTCTGAAGTAGTGGATCTTGTATCAAGGCTGCTTCAGTATTCTCCAAATCTATGTTGCTTCGTTACAAGAGTTATTAATTTGCCTTCGAGATGTTACCTTTTAATTCGAAGTTGCATATTTGGTAAAACTGTGTTTATTTCTAAATTTATCACATATTTTGCTAACTTACACGGTTTGAGGCAATAGAAAATAGGAAAATATTTTGCGCTCTGAATTTGTTAGCCTAATCGTTTCTTGTTTACAATATGTTGTATGTACACACCCCTTCTTCGATAGTCTGTGAGAACCAAACGCGAGCTTGCCAAATGGGCGACCCTTACCGCCTTTGAGCAATTTCAACAACGCGAGCTTGCCAAATAGTTGACCATTACCGCCTTTGAGCAATTGCAACAATGCTTGCTTGAGAATATGTTGTTGCAAGTGGCACATTCAACAACTTTTACTTAAGGAAGCACTAGTTGAATACGTAACTTT
>NC_032017.1:12998766-12999741 GCF_001865875.1 Lupinus angustifolius | reverse complement strand
GGCACCAAGCACCAGGCCAGGTCAACTAGGCACCAAGCACTAGGCCAGGTCAGCCAGGCACGAAGCACCAGGCGAGGTCAGCTAGCACCAAGCACCAGGCCAGGTCAGCTAAGATGTTGAAACATGAAGCTTAGCGTGGGACCAGTCAGCTAAGCGCCTGAAACATGCAGCTGAGTGGGGAACCAGGTCAGCCAAGCTGCTGAAACAGACAGCTTAGCAGGGAAACAGGTGGGCTAAGCGGCTGACACACCTGAAAAGTGATTTTTTGGTCAAATCATGGAACATCTTACTTTTTCTTTGCTTAAAGGCCAAGAACATGACCTCATGGATGACATAAGGCTATGACAAGAAGGAGGAGGTGCCACCATGCATGTAAACTAGCCCACCATAGGGGTCAAGTAGGGGCCAAAGTGGCTCTTCATAGGGGCCAAAGGTGAGAAACTGAGCTGCCAAACAAGGCAGCTGAGCATCCAGCACCTTGGCGTATAAAAAGGCAAGAAATTCTCATTTGAAAAACATTGTAAATTCATTCTAAATTCTTCTTGGTGATTCCTCTTCTTTTCCTTTCATTTTAGGTAGTTTTTAGGCTAGTTTTAGAGTAGTTTTTCATGTAATTCAAGAGGAGAAAAGGAGAAGGCAAATGAGATGCAAAAATCAATTTTGTACTCTCATTTGGAACTCAAGCATCCAATCCTTGGATGGATGGCTCATGCTCCTAAACATTTTCTTTTGAACAAGGTTAAGTAATTTCTACTTCTTCTTAATTTACAGAAGTTTGGATTTTAATCATTCAAGTTGGTGCTTTGGTTAATATTATTTGTTTGAGAAGTAATTAATGCTATTTTTAGATTGATCACCTAAAAAATGAGTTCTCAAGTCAATAAAATTACTTTTCTCAAACACTTAACAAATAAACTAAGAAGTAGTTGTACTACTTAGTTTATTTGCCAAGTTAAGCATGCTTTTCTTAAGATC
>NC_032017.1:12998312-12998666 GCF_001865875.1 Lupinus angustifolius | reverse complement strand
AGAGGAGAAAAGGAGAAGGCAAATGAGATGCAAAAATCAATTTTGTACTCTCATTTGGAACTCAAAAGCATCCAATCCTTGGATGGATAGCTCATGCTCCTAAACATTTTCTTTTGAACAAGGTTATGTAATTTCTACTTCTTCTTAATTTACAAAAGTTTGGATTTTAATCATTCAAGTTGGTGCTTTGGTTAATATTATTTGTTTGAGAAGTACTTAATGCTCTTTTTAGTTTGATCACCTAAAAAATGAGTTCAAGTCAATAAAATTACTTGTTTCAAACACTTAAAAAATAAACTAAGGAGTAATTGTACTACTTAGTTTATTTGCCAAGTTAAGCATGCTTTTCTTAAG
>NC_032017.1:12997920-12998212 GCF_001865875.1 Lupinus angustifolius | reverse complement strand
AATTGAATCTTGAAAGAGGTGTAAATTGTAAAATAGTAAAGTGTTATCAATAAATTTATTTGTTGAAAACAACTTTTAATATACAAAACTGATGAACTAACTTACTAGTTTTTATTTATTGTTATTTACTTTCCACATTTTATTCTTTAATACCAACCTTCCTTAAGGAAGAAGTTTGGTTTGTTAATAAAATGAACCCGAAAGGGAATAAATAAATAAAAGGTCACTAAATTTATTATTCTTTTGTTCTTTCTTTCTTTATTTGTATCTAACAACTAACTATTCATCACTT
>NC_032017.1:12986541-12997820 GCF_001865875.1 Lupinus angustifolius | reverse complement strand
ATAAAACCGAGTTCTCTTACTTACAAAAGGAACATAACAAAAATGAGAGTAATAATCTTCCAACAAATTGGTACAATTGTCAGGACAATTTGTTGAGAGAAGAAAACTCCCAACTAAAATAAATACCGAATAACGCTTTCAACAAAGTGCTACTTTAATTTATCTTTACTCTCAAAATGTTTCAGAAGGTCTTTCATCACAGTAGAAGTGAAATAATCAAATTTTTTGTTCAATGACTAACATTCTCCCTTCAGAAAGACAAAGTAAACAACTATAAATTTTCAAGGTGAATAACAGTGAGCTGAAAATATTTAGTTTCTCCTCCTCTTACAGATTTGGTGTCATTCAAGATTCCACATGCACCAGATGCATAATTGACTGATGTGGTTACTAGATATATTCTAGATTCAGAGACATCCGAGTATGGAGATGAAAATGGTAAACCCAACTTAATAGCTACATAATCTAAATAGAAAAATAGTTATCATAATTCTAGAAACCATAATGTTACTTTGAAAGTGCAATAGATGTGATGGTGAGAATTATAGTTTTTATAAGTTATAATCAACCATAATTGTATGAAAGAGTACCTTCGAGTAGATAATAATATCAAACTTACCAACAAGGTCTGGGAAGGTTTTGCTACTAATATAAGTGCCACTAGATTATAATAGTTATTTTTATGATTGATGTAATGATTATTTTGCTAACTTTATGAATATGTTCCTCAAATTATGATCAAACTTACCAACATGTGATTTTTTTTTTATATTTTAATCAATGAATATGTGATTTTAAGAAAGATTAAAGTCTTAATTGATATAAAGATTTTGTTCTTGATATTATAATCAATACCAATTTTATTTTAAGGAAAATTAAAAATCTTAATTATCAATTGTGTTCCGTATATTATATTCAATCTTTGTGTGATTTTAATAAATGTGTGTGTGATTTTAAGAAATAGTAAGCTCTTAATTAACTTGATTATGCGGTTATTATTATTATTATGAACAATGTATGTAAACTTTTTTCTACTTCTTTGTCAAAACAATTGTTGTTAATGTGGTAAATGTTTCAAGTTTATATTTTTACATTTGCATTCAATTTCAAATATTTTTTTTATGACCTCAACATATTTAACTATTGTTATTACCTTTTAAAACATTTACTTTTTACAGGTGGGATATAATTACCCTTGCACTTTTAAATATTCTTTCTTTAATTGCTATTATTATTTTAAAAAGTATTTGTCTATCTTTAATGTTAGTTTAATAATCTTTTCATGATTAAAAGGATTTTCATGTTAATAAATTATTCATTATTTTATAATGGTATAAAAAAATATACGATTGCCTAAATTCTAATTAGAATAATAAATTATCTATTTTCATTTTGTACATTATGGTAGTATCATTCGATCATCAATTTTATTTATGCATAATATGAGTTTAAAATCTATGCACTAATAGTGTAAAAAATTTTATACTGCACATCATCTATCATTGATTTGTAATACTTTTATTTGAAAGTCAATGATAGCTAACATATGAATGATGGAGATTTGCTGACAGTGTAAAAAACACTTACATGTTAGTGTATACATATTAAATCCATTTTATAAAGGTATATATTATTAAAAAATATGATATGCTCTAGTTGTTGATATATTATCCCTTTATTATATGTAACAAATTATTATATATATAATGCACAACTTTTATATGTTTATATAGATATGAGTAATTGTTATCATTTAATGGCATTTTTGTCTTTATTTATTGGAATGGTATAGAATTATTAAATCATATTAGATTTATAAACAATGCATGATTTCAAATAATTATGGGCAAATTATTACCTTACCATCATCTATGACAATAGAGATCTTTATATGATGTTTAGATATACTTCAGGATCCCATAGAAGCATAAGAAACACGAGAGATTAGTTTTGCATATATGAAAGGTAAATTCATATGTGGTACCAAAACATGTGAAATTAATTAGGAGTAATATATTGTCTTTTTGGACATATGATTGATTATGAAGTATCTATAGGCCCAAGTAATAATATTAATATGGTCATGTAGTGAAAACAACCTAAGATGATTAGGTTTATTCTTGATTCCTACCTTTTCACTTTACCTTTGGTTGGATGAAAAAAAGGCTTCCTTATGTTGTATCTAAAGTGAGAAGAAAAATCCCTTTAGTGTAAAAAATAATATTATTTATCACTCGTTTATTAGAGACCTAACTCATTATATGACTCAGATTTATGGTGATGAAGACTTGCTTATTACGTATGATTAAGAAAATAGAGATAACGCATAGCTTTGAGAAGCTTAGGCTTCATGAAGGAATAACTATATTAATCATTATTTGGAATTTGCAACTATATTTTCCCCCCCTTAAGAATATGAATTTTAAAATTATTTTTGCATATGGTGAAATTTGAGGTTTTTAGTTATCATAAGAGTCTTACGTATATGTTTGATAGAAGAGAATTGAACATGAAAAAAGTAACATGGATGAAGTTTCTTATGAATTTTACGTGACTTAAAGTACCACCAATGAAAGATGAATGTGGAGTTGATGGTTTGAATAAGGGAATCACTTTCATAATACTTATTTGGGAAGATATCCATAGAGGAGACTACTTGGTAGAAAAAGTATGAGTTGAGACTATTATATGTAGAGTTATTTTAAATAAATAGTAACATCAAATTTTGAAGACAAAATTTTGTTTATAGATGGGAGAAATGTAACATCGCAAAAATTACTATATTTTTGTAATTAATTTTTGAACCACCAATTATAGTTTTATTTTATGATAAAATAAGTACACTCATATATTCAATTTACTTTAAGATATCTCAATATTAAGGTAAGAAATAATAATAATAGAATCATATTGTTATTATATTCTTATTGTTGTTATTGTTATGATTATCATAATTATCATTATTCCATTATATATATCGATATATATTATTTGACTTGCAATGATATTATTATATATAATTTATCATGTTCTATCCTTATCATTAATATATGCTTGTTTCCTTATATATATAATTTATATTATTCTCTCATCTTTATAAGATTGCCTAGATTGATATTTTTATCATTACCAATATTATTGAAATATTTCATTTGTGAAACGATTTAGAAATTTATAATTGTTAGTAAAAATTAATAAATCATTTAGAGTAAAAAAATCTTATTTTTTATAAGAATAAGACTAATGAAGATTTGACTTAATGTAAGAGGAAAAGAGATAAAAGTCTTTTAGCTTTAGATTTTAGTCATCAAACTACAAAGGCTAGCACATAGAATAGATGGAAGAAAAGAAAGGGAGTAAAAGATAGGACATGAAAGTTAGGAAAGGAAAAATATTTCTCCATTAATTATAGATAATACTATCACCTTAAAACTCCAAAAATTTGTAATTGGAATTAACGTCTTGAGAAACTACTTTAATATGTACATTTATGTTTCTTCTAACACATTGAACTGAGAAAATTTTATTGGTTCAATTATATTTGAGTTATAAAGAAAAAGCAAAGAATATCATGCATAACTTTAATACTTGATAATAATTACTTTTGGCTATTTTTAAGTTAATAAAGTAATATCGGATAATAGTTTCTTTTGGCCTATATTTTAAACTGCAAAAAATCCCAATTACAACCATATTGTGATGCATGGAACTAGAATTAAATGGGAACTTCTCTATTGAATGTTTCTGAAGTCTGAAACAAAATGGCACCATGCAACATACATACTTTGAAATTACGGCCATATGAATAAACTAAGAATTCCATCATGTCAATGCTGGAAATTGCCCTACAGTATATGCACCACAACATTGTGTCATCAAGGCAATGAGTCCACATTTGTTGTCTCACTCCTTTGTGCTACTTCATATGTTAGAAGATATGATTAATCAGAAAAGTATTAAATAATTATAATTTTAACTTCAACAATCTTTTTTAACCAATCAGATGTGGTCGCATGACAATTACTTTACGATTGAAGGTCCCTTAGATGACCATAGATTTCATTCATGCACCAGCCGGGAATCGAACCCAGGTCCGTACCGTGGCAGGGTACTATTCTACCACTAGACCACTGGTGCATGTTTTCTATTTAGGAATTAATAGTGGGTCCAGGTACCCGTGGGTCTGGGTACCTCATTGCCCATACCCCGACCCCACCATCAACAGGTCCTAGAATTTCGGGTCTCAGTTACCTACGGTCCAAAAACATGAATCCATACCCGACTTGTGGCGAATATTTTTTGCATGCACCTATTGCCATCCCTAATCTAGTGTCAATTATTTTGATATAAATACTGATATAAAAGTTAATAATAAAATTAATACTAAATATTGATATAAATAATATAAACTTTTTTATATAAATATTTTGATATAAAATTAAATATTGACATAAATAAAGTCAATTACTTTGATATAAATATATACATAAATACATAAATACTAATTACATAAATACTAATTATAAATATATACATAATTAGCATTTTTGATATAAATATTGATATAAATATGTATAAATGAGTTGCTTGTAAGGATAAAAAATACAAACAATATATTTGTGATTAAAAAAACATTCAACATTGCTTAATATACTAAGTGTTGTTGAAAATAAACATTCAAAAATGCTAATTATACTGAGCGTTATTGAAAGTCTACTTTCAACAATACTTTTTATAGTGAATGTTATTGAATGTATACATATTTAAATTGAAAACCTCAAACATGTTTCTAAACTTTAACTCATTTATTCTCTTTCAGCTAAACAAAACCGTTTGCATACTAATCTTCAACAACATAACCGAGCATCAACAACTCATTTCCAACAAAATTCTACAACTAAACTCCTTTCCACGAATACAACTAAACTCCTTTTCACGACATTCAACAAAAATGTGAGTTTTTCATTTTATTAGTTTTTTCCTTGCATTGATGTCCATACTTAAATATCTACTCTTTTCCTCTAACATTAATATTTAGCTTAAATGTCTACTAAGTGTGTTACTTTAATCTCCGGGTTTAGAAATGATTTTTCCCTTTGCATGAACATTTAGCTCAAGTTTCTTTGTTGTACATAAATAATGGATTCTAAAAAAAGTGCACATTGGATTATCACAATGAAGAAGGTTATTAAAGTAAGAAGTAAAAATCAGAAGTTAACAGTAAAATGAAACATGAAAGGCCAAACAGTTAACATGAAGGGTGGCAATATATTAGAGATCTACATTGGGGTTGTTGTTTGACAACTTGTGCCAATATCATCCAACAACTTGAATGATAAAATGTTGAAGATTTTGAAGGCTATCAGTTAGACAAATTGTATGAAAGTTCCACACAATTTAATGATTTTTTAAACAATAAGAGACAAGTAAGATGTAAGTATTAAAAAAATTATAAATATGAATTGTTTTTATACCTATTCTAGAAGAGTATCCACAACAATACAACAAGAATCAAAATGGACTCCCCATTAATAGGTTCAATATTTGTTTTCTTCCAAACATGAATATTACACTGAGTAAAGATATCACGTGTCATTTTCAGTATGATGCATATCAAAGAATATGGTATATCTTGATAAAATAATTGAATCAATTGCAATCTTGAAAAAGATACCAATAAAGTGTCCTATTCTATTCTTTACGAGAATCTCTCAACAATAAGCTAATATCTCAATATTAACACAATAAGCTAATTTCTCAACATTAATTGGAAAGCATAATTTGGACCCACTAAAACACTCATTTGCATATATATTTATAGCAGCTTCAGTGGTGTGCCCATGTCTATCCCAAAAGTAATATTCCGTCCGGTTGGCACATAATGATACTCCTTCTTGATAACAAGGCTTAGTTATAATTGTGAAACCTATACATCAATAAATATTATCAGCAACATTAAAGATATGTAGGTGTGGTTGAAATTCAAGAGATGAATCCCATATGAAATTTAAATTTTAACAATTTAATTACTACATACCATATTCCTTTGGGGCATTTCTTATTCTATTGAAGAAGTTGAAACTGTCCACATAAACAAACGATGAACCGGAGAGTTGATTTGGCAACTTTTGAATCACAATTGGGAGTTTGTCTGAGGAAGGCTTGACCTTTCGATTTATACTTTCATTGCAAAATTGGGAAAGGGAACAACCAAGGAGTTGATTAGCAGTACCAACCACAAATTTTCGTGCTCCTAGATCATATATTGTCTGCAAATTTAAAATTAAATAAAATATTCAGTAAAAATATTAGGTGATCAAGTTTAGTCTATGAGTATTTAATTTAAAATCACCTTTATTTTATAAGCTAGTTGCCCGAGAAGGTAATTTGCAAATTCTTCTGGTTCCATGTTTTCATGTTGGAAATAATTGAGAGAATAATCATTGGAACCAATAACAATTAGAAATATGGATTTGGATAACTGGTCCTTTAGTTTATCGTTACTCTCGAAATGTTTCGGAAGGTCTTTCATCACAGTTGATGTGAAATACTCAATTTGTTTGTCCAATGACAAACATTCTCCCTTCAGGAAAAATTAAGACAAAGTAATCAACTTAATAGCTACATAATCCAAATAGAAAATATTAATAATAATTTCAGAAACCATAATATTACTTTCAAAGTGCAATGGATGTCATGGTGACAAATATAATTTTTATAAGTTATAATCAACCCTAATTCACTCAAAGAGTGCCCCCGAGTAAATTATAATGTGATACTTACCAATAAGGTCTGCGAAGGTTTTGCCATTGGTGTATCTGCCAGTGGATGTATTATTGAAGTCTATGCCATAAGGAGCTACATTTGCCTTAGCTAGTGTTTTAAGATTATTATTATTTCCAACATCTAAACCTGAATCCCCAAACACATATAATGCTGGAACATGGCTCTTTGCAACGTTGGCTTTGGCAAAGAAAGCTTCATAGGCTATAAAGGAAATAATCCAGAAAGCTTTGAAACTTGTCATTTCTTGTTATTTAGTTATTTGAAGATGACGAATATTCTTAAAGTAAATTACAATGAATTTATAATGTAAATTCTTTCACCTCTCATAGTTGGAAACAAGTGTGGAAAAAGTTGGAAACAAACATGGAAAACGTTAGAAACACCGCACTTTCTTTGAAAAAGAATGATAGACAACATTGTACAACTATATTAAATTTATTATTCTCACACTTTCTCTTATTTTTTGGAAAATAAAATGCCAAAGCTAAAATGATAGAACTACTTATATTTTTTTTCTAAAGAAAAATTGATCCAATTGTTATAGTCATAAAATAAAAGAAAACATTCAGTACTAAGAAGTAAAAAAAAGAAAGAGGAATAGCATAATATAAAATTCAAAAGTTTTATTACCATCACTTTAACAAAAACAATGCTAACTCATGATATAGTTGAAAATCTTCATAACTATCCCAATACCAAAAATATTGATTTTTTTTTTAAAAACTCTAGCGGCTAAAGAATAAGGTAACTAGAGAATTGAACTAATGACCATTATATAGGTGCAAGGCAATACTAAGAGCATGTAATATTGTGGTATGAATTTCTTGATTATCCCTGCCTCCAATATAATCAAATAGGGTATGTTGATGGTTATGTTCATGGATAGTTTTAAATTGTGAACACAAAATATAGAATGGCAGTTGTGGTTTAAAACAATTTCTTGTCCTTATGAGTATCACAATAATTTTATGATTATTTACTCAATCTGGGTCACTTTGGTAATTTCTACGATAAATAAAAACACTTGAGTCAATAATGTTTTAAAGAAAATAAGGGTGCTTAAGTTATTTTTGAAATAGAAAACAAAAAATAATTCTGAAAAGGTCACTATATTTTTAAATTAATAAAATCATAACAAATAATTATTATTTTCGCCATACATTGCAAATAAAAAAGTTCTACAAGATAAAACATTAATCATGTATTTATTTATGAAAAATAAAAGTCTCACAGAATAATCAATTTATTAAGTAAAATATTAGAGGGTTACCTATTGTTATTAGATTCTTTGAAAATAAAATAACATGCTTATCATATGCTACTTCCAAAGTGGAATAGTCCTTATCAAAATCCTCCCAGGTCGAACTATAAATAGACCCTCTAACCTCTAGTTGAAAACAAACAAAATAACATAGAAGTAAGGTTGTTGTTAGAGTCAACATCCTGAAGTAAGTCTGGCATCAATGCCCCACTTCGGTGACCACACATTGCACCCCTTCTCTGCCATGTTCCATGCTTTGTCGCTCACCTTTGTCTAGTGTCAATGAGTGAACAAATATTCTATTTAATGAATAGAATCTAGCAAGGGATTACATAGTAACTAAAAATCATACACTTACAAGGTAACAGTTAGAAACAGGTTCTTAGTTCTGAACTGAGATACTTCAAAATAATTGTCTTTACCAATCTAAAAATTTACATTCCACTTACTTCAAAATATACATTATGTCATGTTTAATTCTAATTCTTTTAAAGATGTAAAGAGTGAATTTTACTTTTACAAATAAATGTTTTCAATACACGAGAACATTCTTTTCCAAGTGTTTTATTTCTAAATCTTTTCAAGTTATTTGTTGGAAACATGAAAAGAAAGAGACCACAATCTGAAGGTACTCCAACCATAGAAATAGTTACCTGATATCATTTTTTCTAGAATCAATTTCATTTTAAACAAGCAATCTATCTACAAGTTTTAGGAGTTGATGCAAAAGTATAATTAAGTACCATCAAACATAGTAATAATTCAATGGTATCTATCATCCTGAACATGCTACTGAAATAGAACAAAGAAATACTTTCACAATATCTCTATAGAGAACTTGGCAAGGTCATTCAACAACATCTGATAGATCAGAGGCCAAGTAATCAATTTTTCAATAAAAAAACGGAGAGCATTACTAAAGACAAAATTGGAAGCTTATACAATTATAGAAAGGGTTCTTAGTTCTTAGCATTGAAGTTAGTGATAGAAAGGGATGGCAACACTCTTATTAGAGAGATGGACAGAAAATAGTCTTCAATGCTTCAAGCCTTCAAGCAAAGGAAGGATTCCTTTGTGGCATAATTCACATATATAGATAGGGGAATTCTGGTACTGATAAGTTTGCAAACTTTGGCATATACATTAGGACATTCTCTTCGTGGAAAATAATTCCTAACTTTATATTAGAGGATTATAATAAGAATCGGTTAGGTCTCCCTAACTATAGATTCAATGACATGTAATTGTCCTCCTTGCTTCTTATTTTCTATATATATGTGTGTGGGGTGTTTTTGTGCCTTTGCTTAAAAAAAACTAAATATACATGTCCTATAATTGATATCAATTTAATAAAATATTAAAAGTGAAAGTGAGAATCATTGATGAATTTTCTTGAATTTATTTTTCTTCAATATTAAATGAAATTGAAAAGCCAAACATGTCATTTTCTGATTTTTTGTTTTTTTTGGATGGATTGAGTATACATCCAAATGAATATATCCATAGATATCCATTGGATATAATGGACGAATTTGGATGGATTTGGATGCATTATGAATTATGGATAATTTTATTACTTCTAATTCTTGGAGAATAGTTTGTGGTAAACTTTTAAGGGTCCACTTATAAGTTGGACTTTAGAAGGGAAAATGGAAATGGAAGACTAATTCTTCCACTACAAAATCTAACTCATAAACAATACAATACATATTAGTAACTACTATCTGGATCCTAAGCTATACCTAGAGCTAAGGTCTTATATTGCGGCAATGATGGTAGTTTCAACGACTTAAGAATCATAATATTACAAAATGTCTTGCGAGTATGATAAACTGTGATGTACTCTTTAGGAAAAACACAAAAATAGTTATATCTATCCATTATCACAGTAAAGATTTATATACAGTTAGTGCATCAACCAACATTCATTTGTACTACTTTTATTTAACAGTCAATAATGATTGAATTGTAGATGATGCAGTGACAGTATAAAAAACTATTACACTGTCAGTGCATACATTTAATTTTTCTCATACATAAAAATGAAAAATTAATTTCAGCACTTTTATTAAATTAATATATAAATTTTAAGATAAAATTATCTTTTTATTGTTCTTAATCAACATCCTTAGGGTTACCGTCAAGATATCCTATTATAAGAATATATAAATAATTGTTAAAAAAATGTGGTTTATGACTTGATCCCTTTACTCAATATAGCCCGACAAAGATTCCATATTCTACAATTTTCTTATCCTCATGACTTGATCCCTTTACTTTATAAAATAATATTAAAATATTGATTTTTATTTTGTTTATTTTTCTTTTTAATTGAATGAAGATTTCTAATAAATTTGTGACACAAAATAGGACATAAATAAGGACATGTGATCTTCATCCCTATAGTTAGGTATACTAATAATGTAGTCAGAAAAATAATAAAAAATAATATTATCATCTTATTATGTAATTCAATTTAAAATCTTGATTTTTGGTTACTCTGTTATTATATGCTATTATTCTCCTTAAAGACTATGATATAGACATGGTTTTAACGGATGATGTCCCTTGTTCTGTGATTTCCATAGCTGGTTTTTTTTGTTTTTTCATTGATAATTTTTTTATTCTTGACCAAAAAGGAGAAAGTGGGCTTCTTGAGTTTTAGTCAGGGTATTCAAACTTTACCTTCATACTTTTACAAACTAACTTTTGATATTTTTTGACTTGTTATGAGGATGACCTTTTGAGATAAATAAATAAATGAAAATAAAGTAAAAGATGGTGATAGTTTGTTTTTTGTTACAAGATTAATTAAAGAATTTGAAGTGTTAGAAATAACCATACTGTATTTTTTTTAGAATAATGAGAATCTATAGCAAAAAAATAAACACGGTCTTTAGTCATTTGTTATATTTGACGCGTTTTTCAACTAAATCCTATCCAACTACCTTATACTTACTTCCAGCCAACATGTGTTGAATGATTCTCACTTGAAATCCTTATTGTCTTGCAAGAGGTAATACATTCAAAGTTTCATATTTTTGTCGTAGGCATTCTTGTTTTTAAGATCTTACATTCAACAACTTTTTTTATAGCAAACATTGTTGATTTTCAAGAATGCTTTGTGCATGGATTGTTGATTTTCCCACATTCAATAGCATTTTTTTGTAGCAAATGTCAATAAATTTTAGACATTCATTATCTTTTTTTTGTACCAAATATTTTTGATTTC
>NC_032017.1:12983719-12986441 GCF_001865875.1 Lupinus angustifolius | reverse complement strand
TTTGTTTATTATTAGAAATATTTTGAGATTTTTCTGTTTGTGGATTCTTACTAAGTTTTAAATCTTGTTTATTGCCATATATAATTTTGTTGGTATAATTATTTTATGCTCGACTTAGTCATTCATAGTGAAATTATTGTACAAAGATAATATTAAACAATTGTTACTATTTGCAGTTTAATATGGTGAGTGTTTTCTTGCTAAGTACCAGGTCTTGTTACACATCTCTATCCCCTGGTTTTGTGCTAGACTCAAATGACTGATTTGTATATTTGTTTAAATTAGCTAACTTTTTAATGTTTCATTCATGTGGAATGCATGTTGTTTGATTTGGTATTTGGAAGGGAAAACAAATGATGAGGGGGAGTGGTGCAGGGAAACTATAATGGCTTATGTGCTTTTTTCTGTATATGTTGATGTAGATATCATTTCATCCACTTTAGCTCTAGGTAGGTAATGGGATTCAGAAGCTTTTTTAGGACATTTCTTCCCTTGCATTTCCTTTTATAATTCAGTTAAGTGTTATAATGGGGAATACTAATACTCTAGTTATTGGTTGTTCAAATTGCATATGAAATACTTGTCATTGATTGCATACAGTGGTAGATCTTGATGTAAAGATTAGGGGATAACAATACTTAATTATAATTTTAATTAAGATGAGTAAAAAATAAAGAAATATATATAATTGTTTAAAGGTTTCAAAATAACATATTAACTATAAATAACAATAATAAAAAATTAAAGACATTAAAATAAAAATATACATTCATTTAAAGTGTCTTAAACTAATCGGTGATTGAACTATATGTAAAATTTTCATTTATTTCCTTTTCAATATAAATTAACCTATTGTTTGCAAGAAATTTAACTTCTATCTTATTATATAATTTTGTTTGGTTGTCTTCATTGCTGAAAATTTTGTAATAGTATATCATAATACTTAAGATAAGATCAATAACTCAAGAAAGTGTATAATATACATTTACGTTCCTCATATTGTTTGTCAAAGTTATACTTAATTTAGAGATGATTGAGGTTTTTTTAAACATGAATAACTAACGGCAAGTTGGACTATGTATATCATGAAAGCCAAACTTGCATGAAAGAGGGTAGATATTCATACGAGCAAGAGCCTTAGTAAAGATATCTACAATCTGAAATTTAGTAGAAATAAGCATCAAGTGAACACACCACTTAAAACCTTTTCTCTAATTGAGTGACAATTCATTTCAATGTGTTTTGTTCTTTTATGAAACATTGGATTGACATCAATATATAAAGGGTAGAGTGTTTTATTTTTTTAAACAAAGGGCAAAATTGCCCCACATATATCAGAATAGGAACATGAGTACAAGTAGGAGTTAGTTAGAAAATCTATAGTTAAGAAGTCCTAATCTATTTCTATTAAAGTCCTCAACTATGCTACAAGGAATTTCATTCCACCAAGTAAATGATCTAGATCGAAATAGCTAGCAAGTCTATCTACACAAGCATTTCCCTCCCTATGAATGTATGTGACCCAGCAATCCATGGACTCCATCAAAGCTTTGCATAATCGCCATTTGCTCATGAGCTTCCAAGGAATGTTAATTAAGCCATTAAACATTTGAGTAACCAACAGAGAGTCACACTCCAACTAGATATAATTCCACCCCTTTTGATTAGCAAATTGAATTGCCATCAATGCCGCATTTAGTTCTGCAAATAGAGCATGTTGAGCATCAAACAAATAAGAGAAACCTCCCAAAAAGTAGCCATTATGGTCCCTGAATATGGCTCCCCCTCTGGCTAGACCCAATGCACCATGAGCAGCACCATCTGAGTTTATCTTTATTCTGCCCCTCGGAGGAGGGTACTAGATAATTTCCATAATGCTAGGAGCTTTCCTGTAGTTAATTGAAACCTGAAGACTTGTCAAGATTGAGAAGTTATGAATAGAAGAATTGGCAAAGGAGTTTGTTGAATTGCCAGATAAGGAAGTTGCTACTTTGATGCTCCTGATAGCTCGGCTAAGAAAAATGTTTTTGTCTTCAAATCTACTCTTGTTTCTGCAATGCCAAATATTGTATATGGAATGTATGACAGCAGAGGTGAACACGTCTTTAAGCTGAATACTCTCATTCTTATGACTGTTAAGGATGCCAGAGATAGAGGATGAATTGATATGGAAACCAAATGTGCATCTTACCCAATTCCAAATATCCTTAGAATAAGAACAATGGAGAAATAGGTGTTCAGAGTTTCCTCACTATTCTTGCAAAGATTGCACTTAGAAGCCATTGAAAAACCTCTAGCCTTCAGATTTTCGTCTGTAGGAAGTCTATCCATAATCAATCTCCAAGTTGTAAAGGACTTGGAGGGAGGAATGTATGAAGACCATATTTGTTTGCACCAATTCATCTCTTGGGTAGTAGAGAGGATATTGTTAAAAGCCTCATTGAGGCTTTGTAACGCCCCGAAAAATACTTCTCAAAAACATTGCGGAAAATGGGTAAAAATATTTTTGAAATGGTGATGTATAAAATTGTTTCCTTTTAAAACCTTCCTTTTCCGGGACATCACTTTAAGTAACTCAAATGCGGAAAATCAACTTATCGTTATCGAATGATAACTTAACCTGATTCACAATTTCCTGAATAACACAATTCATATAAATGGTTAAGTCATCTTTAGTTCATACAAACTAAATCAACAAAGGCGGAAACTACATCGCCACTAA
>NC_032017.1:12981580-12983619 GCF_001865875.1 Lupinus angustifolius | reverse complement strand
TAACACATAAGTGGGGATCATAACCCCAAATAATAACACACGCATATATTATCTATAACTGACATCATAACTCACCTTATCAACATAAATCATAACGTATCAACATACATTTCATAAACGAATATCATAACCATAAGTAATAATATGTGCATAATGTTAATGATGCATGATGTTTATAACTCAAATGTGGGAAACCACTTCCACAAGTGCAATATATGCATGGTATGTCATGATCATCCACCTTACACCATTATCCTCCCAATAACCTAGTCGGAAACAAATCAAGAGTACAAGTCTCATACCAAGCCACTTTGTACGCACCCGAAATAACATATCCTCGCAAGGAATTAAAAAATATATCGATCGGTTCCCTCAGGAACAGTCCTACCCGGACCTAGGTTGTACAAACGCTTTCTGGGCATCCCTCTCATTGATCTCGAATGCAATCCAGGGGTTGTCAGAGATTGCCTAGTTTGGCCTGTGAGAACTGTCTGATCCAACAGGGTACCTCCCCAGGAATACAAGGGACTCGTCTCACCCAGACTCTCCCTCAAGACATTGTTGGCGAATCACCGTCCAATCAGTGCCGTCCCTCTCAACATCACGGTGCTCTAAGGCATCCTGTCAATTTCCTCTCCACTACTCCATTATTAACCATATGCATATGAACATTAACCGCAGTTAGATGATTAAATATTTTAATCATTATTTACCATGCTCGGCCGACCTTAAGTCATCTCCCTCAGGAATGCTTCTTGTGGGTCCCGATCTTACGTTAACACGTAATATAAAGGAAATACATCCCACCACTACGACTATCGCTGAATACCCTGGACGGTCCCAGACCAAGCCTCTTACGGTCAGCCGATCTCGCTATGTGGTATCATGGGTTCCTTTATGGGCAGCGCCCTAATCATAACTCAAAAGGGTAACGTCCCTACTCCACTACGACCATCGCTGAATCACCCTGGACGATCCCAGAGCAAGCCACTTACGGTCAGACGATCTCGCTCCGTGGTATCACGTATCCTTTTCTGGGCATCGCCCTAAATCATATATCCTTCTCGGATTTCTTTCTTTAAAATAAATTTCCAAGTTGACTATTTTATTCCAACACCTTGAATACTTTACCTTTTAATTCAATTACGGTGTTATACCAAAGTAGTATATATCACATACCCATACTAGGGTTATTAGATACTCAACCAATCAATCCAAATAGTCAAACACAATCACTGTCTCTCGCCCAAGCGAGGACCCTTCGCTCAAGCGAAAATTCAATCAACAATACCATTTTAAAACTGGGCATCTCTCGCTCAAGCGAGGCCCTCTCGCCCAAGCAACAATTCCTTTAAGCCTCCCTCGCCCAAGCGAGGCCCCTTCTCGCTCAAGTGAGACATCATTAAAAAAAAAAAATTTCGCCGAAGCGAAACTTTTGCTCGCCCAAGCGAGGGATTTCCAGAATTTCGTCGAATTCCTGGGCTTTTTTCGCCTAAGCGAGACCCTTGCTCGCTCGAGCGAGGATTTGGCGCCCGAGCGAGGAGTTCCAGAACCAAAAACTTCCCCTCGCGCCCGGGCGAGGAGTTCCAGAACCAAAAACTTCCCCTCGCCCAGTCCCTCACCCAGTCCTTGCCCAAGCGAGACTGTGCTCGCCCAAGCGGCACGGACTTGGACAGAATACCAATTTTTGCCCTTTTCGACAACCGAAACACATCTGAACTTAGTTTTTCAAACACCTGCACTCAGAAAAGTTTCCAACAACATTCATATACAATATTCAACACATTTCATCAACAATCATATATATTCAAAAGCATTCAAACATAAACATCTTGGGTTTCTTAAATCCCAAGTTAACTCCAAAACCTTTGAGATGGTTTAGGAGATCCGGGTGTCATATTCGGACACCACTATGTCACGATGTGTTCTCTCTCACATACAATATTCAATACATTTTCTCCACAATCACATATATTCAAAAGCATCCAAACATAAAAATATTGGGTTTCTTAAAACCCAAGTTAACCCTCAAAACCTTT
>NC_032017.1:12981246-12981480 GCF_001865875.1 Lupinus angustifolius | reverse complement strand
TCCCTCCTAGGCAATCATGAAGATCTCCTAGGGTGGCTAAATTTGAGTGATGTGAGGTTTGCTTTATGGAAAGGTAAATCTCGCATCCCAATGCGAAACGACCACTTCGCGGACACGTGCGATAAAAATGCTCGATTATTATCGGATAATACCCGATCGGATATAATAAATCGCCCGATCGTAATATCCGATTAGAATTTCGGATTTCGGCATTCCGAGTGAAAAATATTTAGA
>NC_032017.1:12977689-12981146 GCF_001865875.1 Lupinus angustifolius | reverse complement strand
GATTCCGAGTTACGGAACTCAAAAACCACTTTTTGAGTCGTACCGGGCGGATTCGGTCCCGACAGTGGTCCAGAACCGACTGTCTCCAAAAATTACCAAAATTTACCACAAAATCGGAAATAAAATTTCAAGAATAAAACTGAACTAGACTTTCGTCTAATTCCTTACCGAAAATTCCCAGAAATTAATTTTCGAATATATAATTAATGAAAATATTAGTAAAATCTTATAATTCAAAATCGTAAAATTCGCGGTGTTACAGGCTTAGCTTACCATCACTGGATTGTTGCACACCATTCTGTCTTTGTTATTAGAGATGTATATATGTGATATTTGGAGGGCAATTGTTGGAAACTTGGTAGCTAACTTCTGAGGAATTATCCAGCTTGAGTTTGCAGTGAATCAGCTACTGAAGCCAGCAGAGTAGAGTGTATTTCAGGTGAGATGTTGAGCAAATCAAACAGAGTTCTCCTCAACCAATTGTCTGTCCAAAATTTGATATCCCTGCCATCCCCTATAAGCCACATGGAGTTGGATATTGCAAGTTGCATATTGGCTTTAATACCTGGCCAGATTGATGACTTATACTATTTGTTAGGATTTCCAAATCTTGTCCTGAAGAAAGTTTCCTACTCTTGATCAGATGAGAGCATATCCCAGGCAAGCTTTAGCATAGCAGCCTGGTTTATCTTCTTCAGGGACCTCAAACCAAGCCCCTCTTCCTTAGTATTAGAGCAGATTTTTGACCATGCAACTGTGACCAACTTCTTTACCTTGATATCCCCTAACCAAATAAAATTTCTGATGCAGGAGTCCAAGTCTTTTAACAGCTGAGAAGGCCAGCTATATATGTGAAAGCTATATATCAGCATGCCAGGTGTTACTGATTTTACATGCTCAACCCTGCCCGTTATTGATAATGATGAACCTGTCCACTTAGCAAGCTTATTGAGTATTTTATCAGCAATGCCCTGCAGATGACTCATCCTAGGCTTCCCTTTAAAAAGAGGAACACCCAGGTATTTGACAGGGAGGCTGCCCACATTGAAGCTTAGGTAAGAAGCCAGGTTTGCTATTATCCTAGCATAGGCATTAGCTATGTAGAACTTGCATTTGTTTGTATTCATGCTCTGACCAGAAACTTGAGCATAGTCAATGATTAATTGTTTAAGAGCTAGCAAGTCTCTTTTAACACCTCTATAGAAAATTAAAACATCATCTGCATAAAGAACATGAGAAGGGGTGAGTAGATTCCTAGGGCCAACAATAGGTTTGATCTTCCCAGCCTCTAAGAGTTTCGTGATTCCTCTGCTAAGAACCTCATCAGCCAAGTAGAAAAGAAGGGGAGATGATGGATCCCCCTGTCTGACCCCTCTTTTGCAGCTAAAGAATCCTATGCTCTTACCACTGATATTTATTGAGAGCTTTGAAAATTGGAGTATTGTGTTTATCCAGTAGATGAATCTTATTTTGAAACCAAATGCTTTTAGAGTGTCCAACAGGAAATTCTAGTGAAGTGTATCAAAAGCTTTCCTTATGTCAAGCTTGATTGAAATGTTGCCACCAAAGGTTTTGTGCTCTAGCAGATTGATTGCCTCAGAGGCTATGCAAATGCAATCTTGGATGGATCTGCCTTTGATAAAGCCTCTTTGTTGAGGAGAAACAATTCTAACAGCTATGGATGTAAGCCTATCAACAATTACCTTTGTGATTATTTTGAACTGGAAATTTTCCAGGGCAATAGGCCTATAATCCTCAATCTTCTCAGCATTAGAATCCTTAGGAACTAAAACCACACTATTGGAGCTCATGTTTGGAAGGATCCAACCTGAATTGAAGAATTGGTTAACTGAGTTGCATATATCCTTGCCAACTATATCCCATTATGTTTGGTAAAAACCACCACCAAATCCATCTGGGCCAGGGGCACCATCCCCATTCATTGAGAACACATCACCCTTGATTTCCTCTGTAAATGGCACACAAGTCATATAGTTGTTCTCCGCCTCAGTAGGCAAGGTATAACTTCACTAATGAGGGAGTTATTAGTAGTTACATTTAGAGAGCCAAATAAGTCAGTAAAATAATTCAGAGCATCATGACCAATTTCCTCCTAATCAGTGATCACCTCCTCACCAACCTTTAAAAGATTCATGGATTTGGAAACCTGTCTGATTTTGGTAACTCTATGGAAGAAACTTGTGTTCCTGTCACTATTAATGTGCCAATTCACTCTAGCTTTCTCCTTCCAAATATCCTCTTCCATATTCAGAGCAATGAGAAGGTTTTTTTGAGCCAAAACGTCTTGATCCAAATAATCATTGTCCTGGCCAAGCTCATTGATGCAATTCTGGATTGTGTGAACCTCATTCATAGCATCTTTCACCTTTTGGTGAACATTGCCAAGCACACACACATTCCAAACTTTGAGAACAATTTTGAGTCTTCTGAGCTTGGATGCCAATATGAACATTGGGCAACCATACACCCTAGCTCTCCATGATTCCTCAATGACCCTAATGTAGTCAGGGTGCTTCAACCACATTTTATGGAATATGAAAGATGATATTCTATTGTATTCAGAATTGTTAGAGCATAATTGGATGGTGATCAGAAGAGATCTTGGGGAGAGTACAACAAGAGACGTGGTGCCAGTTTGAGATCCACTCCTCATTACAGATAGCCCTGTCCGGCCTCTTCTCAGTTAGAGTAGGGCCCATTCTATTGTTAGACCATGTAAACTCAGCACCCGTAGTGATTAGGTAAATAAGCCCAACATTATCAGAAAAGGTTTTAAACTCCTCTGAGGGAACTCTAGATGGAATTCTGGATCCCCTGTACTCATTAGACCCGAGAATTACATTAAAATCACCTATACAGTACCATCAGCCAAGATAAACCTCCATTAAATTTGTAAGTTCAGACCAAAGAATCCTTATAGCTATATAATTAGTGCTTGCATACACTGCAGAAAGGAAGAAGTTTTTGTTCTCAATGGAGATAGCAATAGAAAATTGTTGATCTGTGGAGGATATCACAGTAGGAACAAGGTCTTTGCTACACAATCCCCATAAGGGTGTGCGACAAGTGTACTACATATGTCTCATATTTAATGGAGGTTCCAAATATTTTTTACTTATACAATTAACTTTATCTATACTAGAGTGTTGACATGCACTATCATACCTGCCAACCGCTTTCCTATCATTTATAATGTATAGTTTGTATGTCATAAATATCAACTATAATATTTTAGGTTAAATGTTTATAATCTACAATTGAATTTATTCGATTTGTGTAATGTTCAATTTAGAAAATTGAACATTCATGTTCTACATTCAAAACTGATAGTTATAATGTAAGAAGAAATAGTTAACCAAATAATATGCAACATATATTGGTTGGAGAGGAACATTGGTTATATATGGTTTTTTTGGTAAAAATTAGAAAATAGTGA
>NC_032017.1:12971797-12977589 GCF_001865875.1 Lupinus angustifolius | reverse complement strand
CATTTATAATGTATAGTTTGTATGTCATAAATATCAACTATAATATTTTAGGTTAAATGTTTATAATCTACAATTGAATTTATTCGATTTGTGTAATGTTCAATTTAGAAAATTGAACATTCATGTTCTACATTCAAAACTGATAGTTATAATGTAAGAAGAAATAGTTAACCAAATAATATGGAACATATATTGGTTGGAGAGGAAAATTGGTTATATATGGTTTTTTTGGTAAAAATTAGAAAATAGTGAGGGCAAAATAGGGAGAACCACAAATTACACCATGGTGGGTGGTTATTTTGAGTTTTACCTTTATAAGTAGTATAGATATGATAAGTATGTTATTATTTTTAAAATTTGTTTTGTTATGCTCTATGCATAAATTCGTTCAATGTCTTGTTAATTGCAATAATCATTGTTTTATATTATTATATAGTTGTTGTATAATTGAAATAAGGGTCTCCATAGAGTAAGAAACATATGAGACTGTTTAACGCTCATTAACTAAATGATCCCATACAAATATATTGGACTCAAATCCCAACAAGTAATTATAATTAAGTCCAAAAGAGTATATATTTCGTTTTCACATTTCTATGAGATACCATTAAATTATTTGCGGCCTAATTTTTTAACACATTAGACCTACAAAATATCAGGTTGATACTACTTCCAAACAGTTAAGGTCAAGTCTAACAGAGAATAGAAAACCACTTCGAAGACTACCTAAGTATCCACGCTTCTAACTTTCTGATGTATAAGAGGAACTTCAACAGTGGAATTCATAAAATAAGGAAAGATAAAAGCACAAGAAAATAGATTGTTATACAACAAAGAAATTAAAACAATATTCCAATAAAAAGAATGAATGGTGCATATGTATTTCATTAATGACACATCATTCTTACATAAAAAACTCTATAGGCTAATTTGTTAGAAGAATATATTTTTACTCACTTGAGTAAAATATTGTGTATTCACTCCCACATAAGTACATATCAAACATTACTTTTGGAGTTAAGTAAACTACAAGAATCCCAATCTTAACCATATTGCGGTGCATGGAATTACAATTAAAAAGGAACTTCCCTATTGACTACTTTTAAAGTCTAAAATAAAATTAATGCATGCAATATACATATCTTCAAAAATTAGGATGATACAAATAAAATAAGATTTTGATCATTTCAAGGATGCAAATTGCCTTGGATATTTGCACGACTGTATTGTTTCATCATGGCAATTACCATAGCTGTGTAGGATTGAAGGTCTCATCATGGCAACTTCTCTATATTATTCTAAATATTGCATGAGCACTTACGTGTGGTTAGTAATTGGCTGCAGACATTTTGGTAATTTGATATTCAATGTACACAAAATAAGGGGATTAAATAAAATTGGGAGTTTGTCCGAGGAAGGCTTAACCTTTCGATTTATAGTTTCATTGCAAAATTGAGAAGGGGAACAACCAAGTTGATTAGCGGTACCGACCACAAATTTCCTTGCTCCTAAATCAAATATTGTCTGCAAATTAAAAAAAATAAATAAACATGTAAGAAAAAATTTAGATGATCAAGTTTAGTCCATGAATATTTAATTTAAAATCACCTTTCTTTTACAAGCTACTTGTCCGAGGAGGTAATCTGCAAATTCTTCTGGTTCATGTTTTCATGTTGGAAATAATTGAGAGAATAATCATTGGAACCAATAACGATTAGATATATGGATTTGGATAAGTGGTGCTTTAGTTTATCTTTACTCTCAAAATGTTTCGGAAGGTCTTGCGTCACAGTTGAGGTGAAATACTCAATTTGTTTGTCCAATGACAAACATTCTCCCTTCAGGAAAAATTAAGACAAAGTAAACAACTATAATTTTTCAAGATGAATAACAATATGCTGAATATATTTTGTTTCTCTCTTACATATTTGGTATCATTCAAGATTCCACATGCACCAGATGCATAGTTGACCCCTGCAGTTACTAGATACCTTCTAGATTCAGAGACACCCAAGTATGGAGGTGAAAATGGTAAACCCAACTTAATAGCTTCATAATCCAAATAGAAAAATAGTTATAATAATTCCTAAAACCATAATGTTGCTTTGAAAGTGCAATGGATGTGATGGTGACAATTATAGGTTCTATAAGTTACAATCAACCCTAATTGTATGAAAGAGTGCCCCGGGTAGATTAAAATGTCAAACTTACCAATAAGGTCTGCGAAGGTTTTGCCATTGGTATACCTGCCAGTGGATGTATTATTGAAGTCTATGCCGTAGGGAGCTACATTTGCCTTAGCTAGTGTTTTGAGATTGTTATTATTTCCCGCATCTAAACCTGAATCCCCAAACACATATAATGCTGGCACATGGCTCTTTGCACCATTGACTTTGGCATAGAAAGCTTGATAGGCTATACATGAAATAACCCAGAAAGCTTTGAAACTTGTCATTTCTTCTTATTTAGTTATTTGAAGATGTTGAATGTTCTTATAGTAAAGTACAAAGAATTTATAATGTACATTTTTACCTCTCATGGTTGGAAACAAGTGTGGAAAACGTTGAAAACAAACATGAAAAACTTTGGAAACAGACATGAAAAACGTTAGAAGAAACACACTTTCTTTGAAAAAGTATAATAGACAACGTTCCACAACCACATTAAGTCTATTATTTTAACACTTTCTCTTATTTTTTGGAAAAGAAAATGTCAAAGCTAAAATGACAAAACTTCGTATTTTTTTCTAAAACAAAATTTACCCATCGTTATAGTCATTAAATAAAAATAAAACCTTCACTACTAGGAGTAAAATAAGAAAGAAGACTTGCATAAAACATAAAATTCAAATGTTTTATTACCATCACATATTCACCGTGACAATGCTAACTAATATTATAATAAAAAATCTTCATAAATATCCTAAAACTAAAAAAATTGATTTTTTTTTTAAAAAAGTAGAGCAGTTAAAAATTAAGGCAACTAGAGAATTTGAACTAATGACAATTAAATTGGTGCATGGCACTACCAAGAGCCTATAATATAGTGGCATGATTTCTTCATTGACTCCAATATAGTCAACTAGGGTATATTGATGGTTATGTTGACTTGTGGGATAGTTTCAAATTGTAAACATATAATTTTGCCCATTCCAAACAAAAATAAAATGATAGTTTTTTTGTGGCTTTATAATTACCATTATTTTTTGTCCCTATGGATATCACAATAATTTTATGATTATTTACCCAATCTGGGTTACTTTGGTAATTTCTAGGATAAACAAAGACATTTGGGTCAATAATGTTTTAAATAAAATCCGAGTGTTTAAGTGATTTTTTAAATAGAAAACAAATAGTAATTTTGAAAAGGTTAGTTTATTTTTCAATTAATAAAACCATAATAGATAATAATTGTTTTCACTATATTTTTCAAATAAAAATTCTACAAGATAAAACACTATCAAGTATTTACTTTCTAAAAAATAGAACTCTCACACAATAATCAATTTATTTAGTAAAAGATTAGAGGGTTACCTATTGTTGTTAGATTTTTTGAAAATAAAATATCAAGCTTATCATATGTTATTTCAAAAATGGTATACTCCTTAACAAAATCCGCTCAGGTCCAATTATAAATAGACCCTTTGATCTCTAGTTGAAAACAAACAAAATACGTATAAAATTACATAGAAGTAAGGTTGGCATTAGAATCACCATCCTGAAGTAAGGCTTATATTAGTGCCCTACTTTAGCAGCCACGCGTTTCACCACTTCTGTTCCATGTGTGTTGAATAGAGAAATTCCTCTTCTCGGTGTGTCCTCTTTTTATTTGGTTAAGTAAGTGAACTCGGTTTTATTCTTTGTTCGCCATCTCGGCTTTGTTGAAATAAATTCTAACCCTGGTATAATAGTTTCAAGAATATTCCTGTTACAACTTACTTCTAATAATCATGTGAATAAGTTATTCCTTCTTTGACCCATCTCGGCTTTGTTAGAATAAATTCTAACGCCGGTACAATGGTATCGAAGCAATCCCCTATTACATAATTATTAAGTACCTTTGAATACCATCTTGGTTTTGTGGAATAAACTCCAACACCGTCTAATGGTATTCTAATGTACAAAAGTGATGAATAGTTAGTTGTTAGAAACAAATAAATAAATAAAGAACAAAAGAATAATAAAGTTAAGTGACCTTTATTTATTTACTCCCTTTTAGGTTCCTTTTATTAACAAACCTAACTTCTTCCTTAAGGAAGTTGGTATTAAAGAATAAAGAAATTGCGGAATGTAAATAACAATAAATAAAAGTTAGTAAGTTAGTTTCATCACTTTTGTATATTAAAAGGTGTTTCAACAAATAAATTTATTGATAACACTTTACTATTTTACAATGATTTTGATATAAACATTTAACAAGAAATATAAACTAAATATTAACAAATTCTTGAGGAGACAAGATCATTTTGAATGATGAAAGTATTTCTCAACTTCTTATGTATTTGAAATACTTAGACAAGTTCTTATGTTTTAATTAACTCCAAACACCAAAGGTCTGAAATCCTCCTTTTAGTGTATGTCCTAAAATGGTAGAATGATGACACTTATATTTATTACTAAACAATATTACGTCCACATAGAGACTAGGTTGTCACACCCTAATCTTGGCTACTCTAATATTGAAGTAGTAATGAATATAACATCTTAAGAAAAGCATGCTTAACTTGGCAAATAAACTAAGTAGTACAACTACTTCTTAGTTTATTTGTTAAGTGTTTGAGACAAGTAATTTTTCATGACTTGAAATCGGTTTTTAGGTGATCAATCTAAAAGAGCATTCAGAACTTCTTAAACAAATAAAATTAACCAAAGCACCAACTTGAATGATTAAAATTCAAATTTAAAATAAAAGAAGAAGAAGAAATACATAACCACCATTCAAATGAAATTGTTAGGAGCATGAGCCATGCATCCAAGGATTGGATGCTTTAAGTTTCAAATGAGATTACAAAATGGATATTTGTATCTCATTTGCCTTCTCCTTTCTCTTCTTGAATTATAAATTAAAAACTATACTAAAACTAGCCTAAAAACTACCTAAAGTGAGAGGAACATATGTAGGGAAGAAGATGAATAAACTAGGAAGAATTAAGAATGTATGTACAATGTTTACAAATGAGAATTTCATGCCTTTATATAGGCCATGGTGTTGGGCGCTCAACTGCCCTATTTGGTAGCTAAGTAGTTGACCATTGGCCCATATGAAGAGCCACTTTGGCAGCTTAGCAGTTGACCATGCTTAGCTGCTTGCTTGAGCAGCTTGGCTGACCTGGTCCATGCTCAGTTGCCTGCTTCATGGTGACACCTCCTCCTTCTTGTCATAGCCTTATGTCATTCATGAGGTCATGTTCTTGGCCTTCAAGCAAAGAAAAAGTAGGATGTTCCATGAGTTGACCTAGCAATCATTTTTCTGGTGGGCTAGGCGCTTAGCTCTCCTGGTCCCATGCTTAGCTGCTTGCTTGAGCAGCTTGGCTGACCTGGTCCATGCTCAGTTGCCTGCTTCAGCAGCTTGGCTGACCTGGTCCCATGCTCAGCTGCCTTGTTGAGCAGTTTGGCTGACCTGGTCCCATGCTTAGCTGCCTGCTTGAGCTGCCTGCCTGACCTGGCATGGTATTTGGTGCTTGGCTTGGCTGGACAGCTTTGTGCTTGATTTCTTCTTGGTGAAGCAACCTTTTTTTCTTTGTTTTGTTACTTGATTTTTATTGGCTGCATGGCACTTTTGGGCTGTTTTCT
>NC_032017.1:12969320-12971697 GCF_001865875.1 Lupinus angustifolius | reverse complement strand
CATGCCCTGGTATAACTTGATTACTTTTAGCAATTCATTTTCAGCTTTTGTCTTGAATTTTGGCTTAAATTCTTGTCCTTCTTTGGAATTATTCTTTATTATTCAATTTCCTACTAAACTCAAAGAAAACTTGGACAAGAATTAATAAAGAACTAATTTATTCAATCATGCAAAATTCACCTAAAAAGTGTTAATTTAAGTTGGTTTTCTACAATTTGCATAGGATAAAGTGCCATAAAATGATAGTGAAAAGTGTATACATTTTGCACTTATCAATGTGCCTTGCTTCGCTGTTGATCTTTATCCAGTGCCAATGGTTGACACGCGTCCAAAACACGCTATTTTCCTTTCTAATTCCGACAACATCCTATGTACCCCTCCCATTTTTCGTGTCCACATATATCGTTATGCTTCCTGTTTTATTTTAATAACAATAGTAATGATGAATAGAAAATAAAACTAGAATGATAATTAAAAATAATAATAATTTTAGTGGATGAAGTTTATTCTATGATTAATAAGAAATGTAACTCATGTGTTATTCTGTAGTTTTATTAAAAATAAATGATGATTTATGAATACTAAAATGATGGATTTATAATTTGTGATGACTAAAAATAGAAAATAAGTATTATTCATTGAAAGATAAATATGTCAAATAATGTTTTACTCAATATGAGTTTTTTTGATATTTCTAGGTGAAATAAAAAATTTGGGTCAAATTAATTTTTTCAATAAAATAAGAGTTTTAAGTGATTTCTTAAATAAAAAATACCAAAAAATAATTCTTCAGATTAAAGTGCATGAATCTAAACTATAAATCTTAGGGACACCAATCAGAGATGAAACAATATGCAAGAATTGAAACTACAATGAATTGGAGTTTCTGGAGATTAAAGTGCACCTATGGCACAAGGTTAGCCTATTAGTTTTTTCCACTATTGTTGCCCCCTAAGGAATGCTTGTAATTCATAAATTATAAGTAGTTAATATTTGATCTTAACGAATAAGTAACTTTCAGTTTTTTTACAAGAGCGTACCTCCTGAAGTAGTGGATCTTGTATCAAGGTTGCTTCAGTATTCTCCAAATCTATGTTGCTTCGTTACAAGAGTTATTAATTTGCCTTCGAGATGTTACCTTTTAATTCGAAGTTGCATATTTGGTAAAACTGTGTTTATTTCTAAATTTATCACATATTTTGCTAACTTACACGGTTTGAGGCAATAGAAAATAGGAAAATATTTTGCGCTCTGAATTTGTTAGCCTAATCGTTTCTTGTTTACAATATGTTGTATGTACACACCCCTTCTTCGATAGTCTGTGAGAACCAAACGCGAGCTTGCCAAATGGGCGACCGTTACCGCCTTTGAGCAATTTCAACAGCGCGAGCTTGCCAAATAGTTGACCATTACCACCTTTGAGCAATTGCAACAATGCTTGCTTGAGAATATGTTGTTGAAAGTGGCACATTCAACAACTTTTACTTAAGGAAGCACTAGTTGAATACGTAACTTTCTACAATGCTATTAAGGCATTATTGAATTTATCCCTGCATTCTACTGTGCTCAATTTAAAGAGTTGTTGAAAGTCAATTTTAAGAGTTCTCGAAAGTCAACTTTAAGAGTTGATGTTTTGTAATTTTGGCATAGTGATGTTCTAACTTTTTTATATTATCTTAAATTTTTTGAAGTCTTCAAAACTAAATACACAACTATACTTTATTTTCTAACAATATCGTTATTTAGTGCGCCACTCTTCTACCCCAAGTTTTTCATTTCTTTCAATTGTAGTTTCAATATCAATAAAATATAACCTACCCCAAGTTTTTCATTTCTTTCAATTCTAGTTTCAATATCAATAAAATATAATTATTTTACTTAAATTGTATGAAAGTTCTACATAATCCAATGATTTTTTAAACAATAAAAAATAATTAAATATAAGTATTATAAATAAATAAAAATATGAATTGTATTTATACCTTTTCCAGAAGAGTATCCAAAATAATACAACAATCAAAAGGAACTCCATAGTAATAGACATTAAATTTTTCGGATGGTGAAGTTTAGTCCATGAATATTTAATTTAAAATCACCTTCATTTTACAAGCTAGTTTCCGGATGAGGTAATCTGCACATTCTTCTGGTTCCATGTTTTCATGTTAGAAATAATAGAGAGAATAATCATTGGAACCAATAATGATTAGTTATATGAATTTGGGTAAGTGTGATAAGTGCCAAAAGTATACACTTTTCACCATCATTTTATGGCACTTATCCTATGCAAATTGTAGAAAACCAACTTAAACTAACACTTTTTAGGTGAATTTTGCATGATTAAATAAATTGGTTCTTTATTAATTCTTGTCCAAGTTTT
>NC_032017.1:12968542-12969220 GCF_001865875.1 Lupinus angustifolius | reverse complement strand
TAATCAAGTTAAAGCATGGCATGCTATGTGCTTAATTTGGTTACTTAGCCTTGAAGAAAGGTAGCTTACTTCGTCTTGAAGAAACCTATGTTAAGGTAGGCTAGGCAACTTGCAAAAATCAAATGCTTACCTTAACTTAAAGAAAACAGCCCAAAAGTGCCAAGCAACCAACAAAAATCCAGTAACAAACCAAAGGAAAAAAGGTTGCTTCACCATGAAGAAATCAAGCACAAAGCTGCCCAACCAAGCCAAGCACCAAGCACCAGGTCAGGTAAGGCAGGCATCAAGCACCAGGCCAGGTCAGCCAGGCACCAAGCACCAGGCCAGGTCAGCCAGGCACCATGCACCAGGCCAGGTCAGCCAGGCACCAAGCACCAGGCCAGATCAGGGAGGCACCAAGCACGAGGCCAGGTCAGCCAACACCAAGGACCAGGCCAGGCCAGCTAAACTCCTGAAACAGGCAGCTGAGCGTGGAACTAGTCAGCTGAGCGGCTGAACACATGCAGCTGAGCGGGGAACCAGTTTAGCCAAGCGGCTGAAACATGCAGCTTAGCGGGGAAACAGGTGGGCTAAGCGGCTGGCGCACCAGAAAAGTGATTTTTTGGTCAAATCATGGAACATCTTACTTTTTCTTTGCTTAAAGGCCAAGAACATGACCTCATGGATGACATAAGGCTA
>NC_032017.1:12960689-12968442 GCF_001865875.1 Lupinus angustifolius | reverse complement strand
GCATTGACATATTTATATGATTCATTTTATTAGGCAATTCCTTGTGGTTCGACATAACCCTATACTATACTACAATTGAATCTTGAAAGAGGTGTAAATTGTAAAATAGTAAAGTGTTATCAATAAATTTATTTGTTGAAAACACATTTTAATATACAAAAGTGATGAACTAACATACTAACTTTTATTTATTGTTAATTACTTTCCACGTTTTATTCTTTAATACCAACCTTCCTTAAGGAAGCAGTTTGGTTTGTTAATAAAATGAACCCGAAAGGGAGTAAATAAATAAAAGGTCACTAAATTTATTATTCTTTTGTTCTTTATTTATTTATTTGTATCTAACAACTAACTATTCATCACTGTATGTATGAATGAATTGTAGGTGGAGCAGCTGAGTAGCTTATTGAAGATTTAAAGTAGTGTAGTTTGCCCATGACTCTTGAAGGCCTTTAGTTTTATTTTGTTTAATTGTATTAGTACTCTTATACTCTGGCAGGATTACTTGGTGATACATCCACACTTTCTTGGTATTTTAACATGATGTTGATTTTATTGGAAAAGACAATATCTAATATTATCTTTGAGAGACAATGGTTTAATATACTTAGGGAATTTACTTACTATACTTTTTATGAGGATTAAGACTAATCATAAAACCTTTTTGACAAATCTCTTTTACCTTGAATATTATCTAGTAAATTATACCTTGGAATTATATATCTTACTATTTGCAAATTGGGGTGTTAGAGAAGAAAACTCTCAACTAAAATAAACACCGAATAACGCTTTCATCAAAGTGCTACTTTAGTTTATCTTTACTCTCAAAATGTTTCAGAAGGTCTTTCATCATAGTAGAAGTGAAATACTCAAATTTTTTGTTCAATGACTAACATTCTCCCTTCAGAAAGACAAAGTAAACAAGTAAAAATTTTCAAGGTGAATAATAATATGCTGAAAATATTTTGTTTCTCCTCTTACAGATTTGGTGTCATTCAAGATTCCACATGCACTAGATGCATAATTGACTGACGTGGTTACTAGATATATTCTAGATTCAAGTGCACCAGATGCATAATTGACTGATGTAGTTACTAGATATATTCTAGATTCAGAGACATCCGAGTATGGAGATGAAAATGGTAAACCCAACTTAATAGCTACATAATCTAAATAGAAAAATAGTTATCATAATTCTAGAAACCATAATGTTGCTTTGAAAGTGCAATAGATGTGATTGTGACAATTATAGTTTTTATAAGTTATAATCAACCATAATTGTATGAAAGAGTACCTTCGAGTAGATAATAATATCAAACTTACCAACAAGTGCCAGTAGATTATAATAGTTATTTTTATGATTGATGTAATGATTATTTTGCTAACTTTATGAATATGTTCCTCAAATTATGATCAATGCACATGTGATTTTATTGGAGACTAAAATCTTAATTAACATGAAGATTTTATTTTTTATATTATAATCAATGAATATGTGATTTTAAGAAAGATTAAAGTCTTAATTGATATAAAGATTTTGTTCTTCATATTATAATCAATACCAATTTGATTTTAAGGAAAATTAAAAATCTTAATTATCAATTGTGTTCCTTATATTATATTCAATCTATGTGTGATTTTAATAAATGTGTGTGTGATTTTATGAAATAGTAAGCTCTTAATTAACTTGATTATTTCGGTTATTATTATTATAAACAATGTATGTAAACTTTTTTCTACTTCTTTGTCAAAACAATTGTTGTTAATGTGGTAAATGTTTCAAGTTTATATTTTTACATTTGCATTCAATTTCAAATATTTTTTTATTACCTCAACATATTTAACTATTGTTATTACTTTTTAAAACATTTAGTTTTTACAGGTGGGATATAATTACCCTTGCACTTTTAAATATAACTTCTTTAATTGCTATTATTATTTTAAAAAGTATTTGTCTATCTTTAATGTTAGTTTAATAATCTTTTCATGATTAAAAGATTTGCATGTTAATAAATTATTCATTATTTTATAATGGTATAAAAAAATATATGATATTTCTAGATTTTATTGTTGCTAGAAAATAAATTACTTTTAATCTGAGTAGTCTAAGAAATTTAAATTATTTTTATGTTTGATTGTTGCTATATTTTTATAATGTTGGATTTAAGAAAATCAATGGATGAGATTGAGTGTAACAACTTAACTTTAGCGTAAACGAATCAATCTTCTATATATATGTACATATTTTTACCAAAAAAAACTTTGAGAGAGATCAATTTCTTTGCAAAGTCAATAAAACAATAATAATTCTAACTCATAACAATTTCTGAAAACTTTATAAGAATCTAATAAATGAGAATCAATTTTTTATAACTCTAATTTTCTTGCGAAATTCCTTATCATGACATCATGTGTTTTTGCTTCTCATTTATTCTTGAAAACTTCAAAATTGATTTGTAGTTATCTCCCAAAAATTTTGGCTATGAAATAATATTTTATGTCTCTTTATAGCACATTGTATATACTAGTGGCAAAGATAACATAAATAAATATATGAAATCACTAATAGAAAATTAAATTTAATATAATAGTATAAACTTTACACCACTTGAAAATAATTATGAAAATCATGTGTGACTAATTTATACATTTGATTACTATTGTTACATGAGAAACTTCATTATTATATCAATTATTTGAAATTTTATTATTTGACACTAAAATCTAGGTTAATAAGTATTATGAGTATTTTAAGCATTAAATATCTTAAAGGTTATCTATTTTCATTTTGTACATTATGGTAGTATCATTCGATCATCAATTTTATTTATGCTTAATATGAGTGTAAAATCTATGCACTGATAGTGTAAAAAATAATTATACTGTCAGCATATCATCTATCATTGATTTGTAATACTTTTATTTGAAAGTCAATGATAGCTAACATATGAATGATGGAGATTTGCTGACAGTGTAAAAAACACTTACATGTTAGTGTATACATATTAAATCCATTTTATAAAGGTATATATTATTAAAAAATATGATATGCTCTATTTGTTGATATATTATCCCTTTATTATATGTAACAAATTATTATATATATAATGCACAACTTTTATATGTTTATATAGATATGAGTAATTGTTATCATTTAATGGCATTTTTGTCTTTATTATTTGGAATGGTATAGAATTATTAAAGCATATTAGATTTATAAACAATGCATGATTTCAAATAATTATGGGCAAATTATTACCTTACCATCATCTATGACAATAGAGATCTTTATATGATGTTTAGATATATTTCAGGATCCCATAGAAGCATAAGAAACACGAGAGATTAGTTTTGCATATATGAAAGGTAAATTCATATGTGGTACCAAAACATGTGAAATTAATTAGGAGTAATATATTGTCTTTTTGGACATATGATTGATTATGAAGTATGTATAGGCCCAAGTAATATTAATATGGTGATGTAGTGAAAACAACCTAAGATGATGAGGTTTATTCTTGATTCCTACCTTTTCACGTTACCTTTGGTTGGGTGAAAAAAAGGGTTCCTTATGTTGGATCTAAAGTGAGAAGAAAAATCTCTTTAGTGTAAAAAATAATATTATTTATCACTCGTTTATTAGAGACCTAACTCATTATATGACTCAGATTTATGGTGATGAAGACTTGCTTATTATGTATGATTAAGAAAATAGAGATAACGCATAGCTTTGAGAAGCTTAGGCTTCATGAAGGAATAACTATATTAATCATTATTTGAAATTTGCAACTATATTTTTTTCCCTTAAGAATATGGTTAAGAATATGAATTTTAAAATTATTTTTGCATATGGTGAAATTTGAGGTTTTTAGTTATCATAAGAGTCTTACGTATATGTTTGATAGAAGAGAATTGAACATGAAAAAAGTAACATGGATGAAGTTTCTTATGAATTTTACGTGACTTAAAGTACCACCAATGAAAGATGAATGTGGAGTTGATGGTTTGAATAAGGGAATCACTTTCGTAATACTTGTTTGGGAAGATATCCATAAAGGAGACTACTTGGTAGAAAAAGTATGAGTTGAGACTATTATATGTAGAGTTATTTTAAATAAATAGTAACATCAAATTTTGAAGACAAAATTTTGTTTATAGATGGGGGAAATGTAACATGGCAAAAATTACGTTATTATAATTATTCCATTATATATATCAATATATTATTTTACTTTGAATGATATTATTATATATAATTTATCATGTTCTATCCTTATCATTATATATGCTTGTTTCCTTATATATATAATCAATATTATTCTCTCAACTTTATAAGATTGCATAGATTGATATTTTTATCATTACCATTATTATTGAAATATTTCATTTGTGAAACGATTTAGAAATTTATAATTGTTATTAAAAATTAATAAATCATTTAGAGTAAAAAAATCTTATTTTTGATAAGAATAGGATTAATGAAGATTTGACTTAATATAAGAGGAAAAGAGATAAAAGTCTTTTAGCTTTAGATTTTAGTCATCAAACTACAAAGGCTAGCACATAGAATAGATGGAAGAAAAGAAAGGGAGTAAAAGATAGGACATGAAAGTTAGGAAAGGAAAAATATTTCTCCATTAATTATACATAATACTATGACATTAAAACTCCATAAACTTGTAATTGGAATTAATGTCTTGAGAAACTACTTTAATATGTGCATTTATGTTTCTTCTAACACATTGAACTGAGAAAATTTTATTGGTTCAATTATATTTGAATTATAAAGAGAAAGTGAAGAATATCATGCATAACTATAATACTTGATAATAATTACTTTTGGCTATTTTTAAGTTAATAAAATAATATCGGATAATAGTTTCTTTTGGCCTATATTTTAAACTGCAAAAATCCCAATTACAACCATATTGTGATGCATGGAACTAGAATTAAATGGGAACTTCTCTATTGACTGTTTCTGAGGTATGAAACAAAATGGCACCATGCAACATACATACTTTAAAATTACGGCCATATGAATAAACTAAGAATTCCATCATGTCAATGCTGGAAATTGCCCTACAGTATATGCACCACAACATTGTGTCATCAAGGCAATGAGTCCATATTTGTTGTCTCACTCCTTTGTGCTACTTCATATGTCAGAAGATATGATTAATCAGAAAAGTATTAAATAATTATAATTTTAACTTAAATAATCTTTTTTAACCAATCAGAAGTGGTCGCATGACAATTACTTTACGTTTGAAGGTCCCTTAGATGACCATAGATTTCATTCATGCACCAGCCGGGAATCGAACCCAGGTCTGTACCGTGGTAGGGTACTATTCTACCACTAGACCACTGGTGCATGTTTTCTATTTAGGAATTAATAGTTGGTCTAGGTACCCGTGGGTCTGGGTACCTCATTGCCCAGACCCCGACCCCACCATCAACAGGTCCTACAATTTCGGGTCCATACCCGACTTGTGGCGAATATTTTTTGCATGCACCCATTGGCATCCCTAATCTAGTGTCAATTATTTTGATATAAATACTTATATAAAAGTTAATAATGAAATTAATACTAAATATTGATATAAATAAGGTAAACTTTTTTTATATAAATATTTTGATATAAAATTAAATATTGACATAAATAAAGTCAATTACTTTGATATAAATATATACATAAATACTAAGATTCAAAAATATTTAAAGAGGAGGTTTTCATAAGAACAAATATATCGATTAAAAAATTTGATATAAATACTGATATAAATATGTATAAATGAGTTGCTTGTAAGAATAAAAAATACAAACAATATATTTGTGATTAACAAAAACATTCAACATTGCTTAATATACTAAGTGTTGTTGAAAATAAACATTCAAAAATGCTAATTATACTGAGCGTTATTGAAAGTCTACTTTCAACAATACTTTTTATAGTGAATGTTATTGAATGTATACATATTTAAATTGAAAACCTCAAACATGTTTCTAAACTTTAGCTCATTTATTCTCTTTCAGCTAAACAAAACCGTTTGCGTACTAATCTTCAACAACATAACCGAGCATCAACAACTCATTTCCAACAACATTCTACAACTAAACTCCTTTCCACGAAATTCAACAAAATTGTGAGTTTTCATTTTATTAGTTTTTTCCTTTGCATGAATGTCCATACTTAAACATCTACTCTATGATTGTTAATGTCATCTATGTGATTTGAGAAATGATTTTTCCTCTAACTTAATATTTAGCTTAAATGTCTACTAAGTGTGTTACTTTAATATCTGAGTTTAGAAATGATTTTTGTGTTTGCATGAACATTTAGCTCAAGTTTTTTTGTTGCAGAAAAATAATGGATTCTAAAAAAAGTGCACATTGGATGATCCCAATGAAGCAGGTAATTAATGTAAGAAGTAAATATCATAAGTTAACAATAAAATGAAACATGAAAGGCCAAAAATTTAACATGAAGGGAGGCAATACATTAGAGATCTATAATGGGGTTGTTGATTGACAACTTGTGCCAATATCATCCAACAACTTGAATGATAAAATGTTGAAGATTTTCAAGGCTACCAGTTAGACAAATTGTATGAAAGTTCCACATAATTTAATGATTTTTTAAACAATAAGAGACAAGTAAGATGTAAGTATTAAAAAAAATTAAAAATATGAGTTGTGTTTATACCTATTCTAGAAGAGTATCCACAACAATACAACAACAATCAAAATGGACTCCCCATTAATAGGTTCAATATTTGTTTTCTTCCAAACATGAATATTACATTACATCGAGTAAAGATATCACGTGTCATTTTCAGTATGATGCGTATCAAAGAATATGGTATATCTTGATAAAATAATTGAATCAATTGCAATCTTGAAAAAGATACCAATAAAGTGTCCTATTCTATTCTTTACGAGAATCTCTCAACAATAAGCTAATTTCTCAATATTAATAGGAAAGCATAATTTGGACCCACTAAAACACTCATTTGCATATATTTCACTCATTTGCATATATATTTATAGCAGCTTCAGTGGTGTGCCCATGTCTATCCCAAAAGTAATATTCCGTCCGGTTGGCACATAATGATACTCCTTCTTGATAACAAGGCTTAGTTATAATTGTGAAACCTATACATCAATAAATATTATCAGCAACATTAAAGATATGTAGGTGTGGTTGAAATTCAAGAGATGAATCCCATATGAAATTTAAATTTTAACAATTTAATTACTACATACCATATTCCTTTGGGGCATTTCTTATTCTATTGAAGAAGTTGAAACTGTCCACATAAACAAACGATGAACCGGAGAGTTGATTTTGCAACTTTCGAATCACAATTGGGAGTTTGTCTGAAGAAGGCTTGACCTTTCGATTTATACTTTCATTGCAAAATTGAGAAGGGGAACAACCAAGTTGATTAGCAGTACCAACCACAAATTTTCGTGCTCCTAGATCATATATTGTCTGCAAATTAAAAATTAAATAAAATATCCAGTAAGAAATATTAGATGATCAAGTTTAGTCCATGAGTATTTAATTTAAAATCACCTTTATTTTATAAGCTAGTTGCCCGAGAAGGTAATCTGCAAATTCTTTTGGTTCCATGTTTTCATGTTTGAAATAATTGAGAGAATAATCATTGGAACAAATAACAATTAGAAATATGGATTTGGATAAGTGGTCCTTTAGTTTATCGTTACTCTCAAAATGTTTCGGAAGGTCTTT
>NC_032017.1:12942183-12960589 GCF_001865875.1 Lupinus angustifolius | reverse complement strand
ACCCAACTTAATAGCTACATAATCCAAATAGAAAATATTAATAATAATTTCAGAAACCATAATATTACTTTCAAAGTGCAATGGATGTCATGGTGACAAATATAATTTTTATAAGTTATAATCAACCCTAATTCACTGAAAGAGTGCCCCCGAGTAAATTATAATGTGATACTTACCTAATAAGGTCTGCGAAGGTTTTGCCATTGGTGTATCTGCCAGTGGATGTATTATTGAAGTCTATCCCATAAGGAGCTACATTTGCCTTAGCTAGTGTTTTAAGATTGTTATTATTTCCAACATCTAAACCTGAATCCCCAAACACATATAATGATGGAACATGGCTCTTTGCAACGTTGGCTTTGGCAAAGAAAGCATCATAGGCTATAAAGGAAATAATCCAGAAAGCTTTGAAACTTGTCATTTCTTGTTATTTAGTTATTTGAAGATGATGAATATTCTTAAAGTAAATTACAATGAATTTATAATGTAAATTTTTTCACCTCTCATAGTTGGAAACAAGTGTGGAAAAAGTTGGAAACAAACATGGAAAACGTTAGAAACACCGCACTTTCTTTGAAAAAGAATGATAGACAACATTGTACAACTATATTAAGTTTATTATTCTCACACTTTCTCTTATTTTTTGGAAAATAAAATGTCAAAGCTAAAATGACAGAACTACTTATATTTTTTTTCTAAAAAAAAATTGATCCAATCGTTATAGTCATAAAATAAAAGAAAACCTTCAGTACTAGAAGTAAAAAAAAGAAAGAGGAATAGCATAATATAAAATTCAAAAGGTTTATTACCATCACTTTAACAAAAACAATGCTAACTCATGATATAGTTGAAAATCTTCACAACTATCCCAATACCAAAAATATTGATTTTTTTTTTAAAAAACTCTAGCCGCTAAAGAATAAGGTAACCAGAGAATTGAACTAATGACCATTATATAGGTGCAAGGCAATACTAAGAGCATGTAATATAGTGGTATGAATTTCTTGATTATCCCTGCCTCCAATATAATCAAATAGGGTACGTTGATGGTTATGTTCATGGATAGTTTTAAATTTTGAACACAAAATATAGAATGGCAGTTGTGGTTTAAAAAAATTTCTTGTCCTTATGAGTATCACAATAATTTTATGATTATTTACTCAATCTGGGTCACTTTGGTAATTTCTACGATAAATAAAAACACTTGAGTCAATAATGTTTTAAAGAAAATAAGGGTGCTTAAGTTATTTTTGAAATAGAAAACAAAAAATAATTCTGAAAAGGTCATTGTATTTTTAAATTAATAAAATCATAACAAATAATTATTATTTTCGGCATACTTTTCAAATAAAAAAGTTCTACAAGATAAAACATTAATCATGTATTTATTTATGAAAAATAAAAGTCTCACAGAATAATCCATTTATTAAGTAAAATATTAGAGGGTTACCTATTGTTATTAGATTCTTTGAAAATAAAATAACATGCTTATCATATGCTACTTCCAAAATGGAATAGTCCTTATCAAAATCCTCCCAGGTCGAACTATAAATAGACCCTCTAACCTCTAGTTGAAAACAAACAAAATAACATAGAAGTAAGGTTGTTGTTAGAGTCAACATCCTGAAGTAAGTCTGGCATCAATGCCCCACTTCGGTTACCACACATTGCACCCCTTCTCTGCCATGTTCCATGCTTTGTCGCTCGCCTTTGTCTAGTGCCAATGAGTGAACAAATATTCTATTTAATGAATAGAATCTAGCAAGGGATTACATAGTAAATAAAAATCATACACTTACAAGGTAACAGTTAGAAACAGGTTCTTAGTTCTGAACTGAGATACTTTAACATAATTGTCTTTACCAATCTAAAAATTTACATCCCACTTACTTCAAAATATACATTATGTCATGTTTAATTCTAATTCTTTTAAAGATGTAAAGAGTGAATTTTACTTTTACAAATACATGTTTTCAATACACGAGAACATTCTTTTCCAAGTCTTTTATTTCTAAATCTTTTCAAGTTATCTGTTGGAAACATGATAAGAAAGAGACCACAATCTGAAGGTACTCCAACCATAGAAATAGTTACATGATATCATTTTTTCTAGAATCAATTTCATTTTAAACAAGCAATCTATCTACAAGTTTTAGGAGTTGACGCAAAAGTATAATTAAGTACCATCAAACACAGTAATAATTCAATGGTATCTATCATCGCGAACATGCTACTGAAATAGAACAAAGAAATACTTTCACAATATCTCTATAGAGAACTTCGCAAGGTCATTCAACAACATCTGATAGATCAGAGGCCAAGTAATCAATTTTTCAATAAAAAAACGGAGAGCATTACTAAAGACAAAATTGGAAGCTTATACAATTATAGAAAGGGTTCTTAGTTCTTAGCATTGAAGTTAGTGATAGAAAGGGATGGCAACACTCTTATTAGAGAGATGGACAGAAAATAGTCTTTAATGCTTCAAGCCTTCAAGCAAAGGAAGGATTCCTTTGTGGCATAATTCACATATATAGATAGGAGAATTCTGGTACTGATAAGTTTGCAAACTTTGGCATATACATTAGGACATTCTCTTCGTGGAAAATAATTCCTAACTTTATATTAGAGGATTATAATAAGAATCGGTTAGGTCTCCCTAACTATAGATTCAATGACATGTAATTGTCCTCCTTGCTTCTTATTTTCTATATATATGTGTGTGTGGGGCGTTTTTGTGTCTTTGCTTAAACAAAACTATATATACATGTCCTATAATTGATATCAATTTAATAAAATATTAAAAGTGAAAGTGAGAATCATTGATGAATTTGCTTGAATTTATTTTTCTTCAATACTAAATGAAATTGAAAAGCCAAAAACGTCATTTTCTGATTTTTTGTTTTTTTTTTTGATGGATTGAGTATACATCCAAATGGATATATCCATAGATATCCATTGGATATAATAGATGAATTTGGATGGATTTGGATGCATTATGAATTATGGATAATTTTATCACTTCTAATTCTTGGAGAATAGTTTGTGGTAAAATTTTAAGGGTCCACTTATAAGTTGGACTTTAGAAGGAAAATGGAAATGGAAGACTAATTCTTCCACTACAAAATCTAACTCATAAACAATACAATACATATTAGTAACTACTATCTGGATCCTAAGCTTTACCTAGAGCTAAGGTTATATATTGGAGCAATGATGGTAGTTTCAACGACTTAAGAATCATAATATTACAAAATGTCTTGCGAGTATGATAAACTGTGATGTACTCTTTACGAAAAACACAAAAATAGTTATATCTATCTATTATCAGAGTAAAGATTTCTATACAGTTAGTGCATCAACCAACATTCATTTGTACTACTTTTATTTAACAGTCAATAATGATTGAATTGTAGATGATGCAGTGACAATATAAAAAACTCTTACACTGTCAGTGCATACATTTTATTTTTCTCATACATAAAAATGAAAAATTAATTTCAGCACTTTTATTAAATTAATATATAAATTTTAAGATAAAATTATCTTTTTATTGTTCTTAATCAACATCCTTAGGGTTACCGTCAAGATATCCCATTATAAGAATATATAAATAATTGTTAAAAAAATGCGGTTTATGACTTGATCCGTTTACTGAATATAGCCCGACAAAGATTCCCTATTCTACAATTTTCTTATTCTCATGACTTGATCCCTTTACTTTATAAAATAATATTGAAATATTGATTTTTATTTTGTTTATTTTTCTTTTTAATCGAATGAAGCTTTCTAATAAATTTGTGACACAAAATAGAACATGAATAAGGACATGTGATCCTCATCCCTATAGTTAGGTATACTAATAATGTAGTCAGAAAAATAATAAAAAATAATATTACCATCGTATTATGTAATTCAATTTAAAATCTTGATTTTTGGTTACGCTGTTATTATATGCTATTATATTCTCCTTAAAGACTATGATATAGACATGGTTTTAACGGCTGGTGTCCCTTGTTCTGTGATTTCCATAGCTGGTTTTTTTGTTTTTTAATTGATAATTTTTTTATTCTTGACCAAAAAGGAGAAAGTGGGCTTCTTGAGTTTTAGTCAGGGTATTCAGACTTTACCTTCATACTTTTACACACTAACTTTTGATATTTTTGACTTGTTATGAGGATGATCTTTTGAGATAAATAAAAAATGAAAATGAAGTAAAAGATGGTGATAGTTTGTTTTTTGTTACAAGATTAATTAAAGAATTTGAAGTGTTAGAAATAACCATACTGTATTTTTTTTAGAATAATGAGAATCTATAGCAAAAAAATAAACACGTTCTTTAGTCATTTGTTATATTTGACGCGTTTTTCAACTAAATCCTATCCAACAACCTTATACTTACTTCCAGCCAACATGTGTTGAATGATTCTCACTTGAAATCCTTATTGTCTTGCAAGAGGTAATACATTCAAAGTTTCATATTTTTGTCGTAGGCATTCTTGTTTTTAAGATCTTACATTCAACAACTTTTTTTATAGCAAACATTGTTGATTTTCAAGAATGCTTTGTGCATGGATTGTTGATTTTCCCACATTCAATAGCATTTTTTTGTAGCAAATATCAATAAATTTTAGACATTCATTATCTTTTTTTTGTACCAAATATTTTTTATTTCAGTTGCTTGTAGGATGACTTTTGTTGAATTTTAGACATTCAATAACATTGTTTTACCCTTTCTCTGATTTACTTCTTGTTTTTTATTATTTTTTTATGGTAGTTGAAGGTCCGAGTTTTCACGTAAAACAACCCATAAGTTAAACATGATTTGTTGTTTTTGTATGATTGGGCTCTTTACTAAGTTTATGTTTTCACATCTTTGTTTATTATTAGAAATATTTTGAGATTTTTCTGTTTGTGGATTCTTACTAAGTTTTAAATCTTGTTTATTGCCTTATATAATTTTGTTGGTATAATTATTTTATGCTCGACTTAGTCATTCAGAGTGAAATTGTTGTAGGAAGATAATATTAAACAATTGTTACTATTTGCAGTTTAATATGGTGAGTGTTTTAATTATTTAAATTTTCTTGCTAAGTACCAGGACTTGTTACACATCCCTATCCCCTGGTTTTATGCTAGACTCAAATGACTGATTTGTATATTTGTTTAAATTAGCTAACTTTTTAATGTTTCATTCATGTGGAATGCATGTTGTTTGATTTGGTATTTGGAAGGGAAAACAAATGATGAGGGGGAGTGGTGCAGGGAAACTATAATGGCTTATGTGCTTTTTTCTGTATATGTTGATGTAGATATCATTTCATCCACTTTAGCTCTAGGTAGGTAATGGGATTCAGAAGCTTTTTTAGGACATTTCTTCCCTTGCATTTCCTTTTATAATTCAGTTAAGTGTTATAATGGGGAATACTAATACTCTAGTTATTGGTTGTTCATATTGCATATAAAATACTTGTCATTGATTGCATACAGCGGTAGATCTTGATGTAAAGATTAGGGGATAACAATACTTAATTATAATTTTAATTAAGAAGAGTAAAAAATAAAGAAGAGTAAAAAATAAAGAAATATATATAATTGTTTAAAAGTTTCAAAATAACATATTAACTATAAATAACAATAATAAAAAATTAAAGACATTAAAATAAAAATATACATTCATTTAAAGTGTCTTAAACTAATCGGTGATTGAACTATATGTAAAATTTTCATTTATTTCCTTTTCAATATAAATTAACCTATTGTTTGGGAGAAATTTAACTTCTATCTTATTATATAATTTTGTTTGGTTGTCTTCATTGCTAAAAATTTTGTAATAGGTAAATCATAATACTTAAGATAAGATTAATAACTCAATAAAGTGTATAATATACATTTACATTCCTCATATTGCTTGTCAAAGTTATACTTAATTTAGAGATGATTGAGGTTTTTTTAAACATGAATAACTAACGGCAAGTTGGACTATGTATATGATGAAAGCCAAGCTTGCATGAAAGAGGGTAGAAATTAACAGGAGCAAGAGCCTTAGTAAAGATATCTATAATCTGAAATTTAGTAGAATAAGCATCAAGTGAACACACACTTAAAACCTTTTCTCTAATTGAGTGAGAATTCATTTCAATGCATTTTGTTCTTTTATGAAACATTGGATTGACATAAATATATAAAGGGTAGAGTTTTTTATTTTTTTATTTTTTTAAACAAAGGGCAAAAGAGCCCCACATATATTAGAATTGGAACATGAGTACAAGTAGGAGTTAGTTAGAAAATCTAGAGTTAGGAAGTCCTAATCTATTTCTATTAAAGTCCTCAACTATGCTAGAAGGATTTCATTCCACCAAGTAAACGATCTAAATTGAATTCCATAGCTAACAAGTCTATCCGCACAAGCATTTCCCTCCCTATGAATGTGTGTGATCCAGCAATCCATGGACTCCATCAAAGCTTTGCATAATCACCATTTGTTCATGAGCTTCCAAGGAATGTTAATTAAGCCATTAAACATTTGAGTAACCAATAGAGAGTCACAATCCAACCAGATATAATTCCACCTCTTTTGATTAGAAAATTGAATTGCCATCAATGCCGCATTTAGTTCTGCAAATAGAGCATGTTGAGCATCAAAAAAATCAGAGAAACCTCCCAAAAAGTAGTCGTTATGGTTCCTGAATATGGCTCCCCCTCCGGCTAGACCCGATGCACCATGAGCAGCACCATCTGAGTTTATCTTTATTCTGCCACTAGGAGGAGGGTACCAGACAATTTCCTTAATGCTAGGAGCTTTCCTGTAGTTAATTGAAACCTGAAGACTTGTCAAGATTGAGAAGTCATGAATACAAGAATTGGCAAAGGAGTTTGTTGAATTGCTAGATAAGGAAGTTGCTACTTTGATGTTAATGATAGCTCGACTAAGAAGAATGTTTTTGTCTTCAAATCTACACTTGTTTCTGCAATGCTAAATATTGTATATGGAATGTATGACAGCAGAGGTGAACACGTCTTTAAGCTAAATACTCTCATTCTTATTACTGTTAAGGATGCCAAAGATGGAGGATGAATTGATATGGAAACCAAATGTGCAGCTTACCCAATTCCAAATATCCTTAGCAAAAGAACAATGTAGAAATAGGTGTTCAAAGGTTTCCTCACTATTCTTTCAAAGATTGCACTTAGAAGCCATTGAACAGCCTCTAGCCTTCAGATTTTCCTCTGTAGGAAGTCTATCCATAATCCATCTCCAAGTTGTAAAGGACTTGGAGGGAGGAATGTATGAAGACCATATTTGTTTGCACCAATTCATTTGCTGGGTAGTAGAGAGGATACAGTTAAAAGCCTCATTGAGGCTTAGCTTACCATCACTGGATTGTTGCCACACCATTCTGTCTTTGTTATTAGAGACGTAAATATTCGAGATTTGGAGGGCAATTGTTGGAAACTTGGTAGCTAACTCCTGAGAAATTATCCAACTTGAGTTTGTAGTGAAATCAGCTACTGAAGCCAGCAGAGTAGAGTGTATTTCAGGTGGGATGTTGAGCAAATCAACCAGAGTTCTCCCCAACCAATTGTCTGTCTAAAAGTTGATATCCCTGCCATCCCCTATAAGCCACATGGAGTTGGATATTGCAAGTTGCATATTGGCTTTAATACCTGGCCAGATTGATGACTTATAGTATTTGTTAGGATTGCCAAATCTTGTCTTGAAGAAAGTTGCCCACTCTTAATCAGATGAGAGCATATCCTAGACAAGCTTTAGCATAGCAGTCTGGTTTATCTTCTTAAGAGACCTCAAACCAAGCCCCCCTACCTTAGTATTAGAGCATATTTTTGACCATGCAACTGTGACCAACTTCTTTACCTTGACATCCCCTAACCAAATAAAATTTCTGATGCAGGAGTCCAAGTGTTTTAACATATGAGAAGGCCAACTATATATGTGAAATCTATATATCAGCATGCCATGTATTACTGATTTTACAAGCTCAACTCTGCCCATTATTGATAATGATGAACCTTTCCACTTAGCAAGCTTATTGAGTATTTTATCAGCAATGCCCTGCAGATGACTCATCATAGGCTTCTTTTTAAAAAGAGGAACACCCAGGTATTTGACAAGAAGGCTGCCCACATTGAAGGTTAGGTAAGAAGCCAGGTTTGCTATTTTCCTAGCATAGGCATTAGCTATGTAGAACTTGCATTTGTTTGTATTCATGCTCTGACCAGAAACTTGAGCATAGTCAATGATTAATTGTTTAAGAGCTAGCAAGTCTCTTTTAACACCTCTAAAGAAAATTAAAACATCATCTGCATAAAGAACATGAGAAGGAGTAAGTAGATTCCTAGGGCCAACAATAGGTTTGATCTTCCCAGCCTCTAAGAGTTTTGTAATTCCTCTGCTAAGAACCTCTTCAGCCAAGCAGAAAAGAAGGGGAGATATTGGATCCCCCTGTCTGACCCCTGTTTTGCAGCTAAAGAATCCTATGTTCTTAACATTGATATTTATTGAGAGCTTTGTAGATTGGAGTATTGTATTTATCCAGTTGATGAATCTCATGTTGAAACCAAATGTTTTTAGAGTGTCCAATAGGAAATTCCAGTCAAGTGTATCAAAAGCTTTCCTTATGTCAAGCTTGATTGCCATGTTGCCACCAAAGGTTTTGTGATCTAGCATATTGATTGCCTCAGAGGCTATGCAAATGCAATCTTGGATGGATCTGCCTTTGATAAAGCCTCTTTGTTGAGGAGAAACAATTCTAGCAGCTATGGATGCAAGCCTATTAGCAATAACCTTGGTGAGTATTTTGAACTGGAAATTTGCCAGGGCAATAGGCCTATAATCCTCAATCTTCTCACCATTAGACTCCTTAGGAATTAAAACCACACTATTGGAGTTCATGTTTGGAAGGATCCAACCTGAATTGCAGAATTGGTTAACTGAGTTGCATACATCCTTGCCAACTATATCCAAGTATGTTTGGTAAAAACCACCACCAAATCCATCTGGGCCAGGGGCACCATCCCCATTCATTGAGAACACAACACCCTTGATTTCCTCTGTAGATGGCACACAAGTCAGATAGTTGTTCTCTGCCTCAATTACTAGGCAAGATATAACTTCACTAATGAGGGAGTTATTAGTAGTTACATTTAGAGAGCCAAATAAGTCAGTAAAATAATTCAGAGCATAATTTCCTGCTGATCAGTGATCACCTCCTCACCAACCTTTAAAAGATTCAGGGATTTGGAAACCTACCTGATTTTGGTAACTCTATGGAAGAAACTTATGTTCATGTCACTACTAATGTGCCAATTCACTCTAGCTTTCTCCTTCCAAAAATCCTCTTCCATATTCAGAGCAATGAGAAGGTTTTTTGAGCCAAAACTTCTTGATCCAAATAATCATTGTCCTGACCAAGCTCATTGATGCAATTCTGGATTGTTTGAACGTCATTCATAGCATCTTTCACCTTTTGGTGAACATTGCCAAACACACACACATTCCAAACTTTGAGAACAGTTTTGAGTCTTTTGAGCTTAGATGCCAATATGAACATTGGGCAACCATACACCCTTGCTCTCCATGAATACCTCAATGACCCTAATGCAGTCAGGGTGCTTCAACCACATTTTGTGGAATCTGAATGATGATATTCTATTGTGATCGGAATTGTTAGAGTAGAGCAGAATTGGGTGGTGATCAGAAGAGATCTTGGGGAGAGTACAAAAAGAGACCTGGTGCCAGTTTGAGATCCACTCCTCATTATAGATAGCCATGTCCAACCTCTTCTCAGTTAGAGTAGGGGCCCTTCTCTTATTAGACCAAGTAAACTCAGCACCCCTAATGATTAGGTGAATAAGCCCAGCATTATCAGAAAAGGTTTTAAACTCCTCTGAGGGAACTCTGGATGGAATTCTGGATCCCCTATACTCATTAGACCCGAGAATTACATTAAAATCCCCTATACAGCACCAGGAGCCAAGATAAACCTCCATTAAATTTGTAAGTTCAGACTAAAGAATCCTTCTAGCTATATAATTAGTGCTTGCATACACTGCAGAAAAGAAGATGTTTTTGTTCTCAATGGAGACAACAATAGAAACTTGTTGATCTGTGGAGGAGATCACATTAGGACAAGGTCTTTGCTACACAATCCCCAAATGCTAGGAATAAAATTATTCCTGCAACTCACTATGAACACTTTTAAGTTTAATTCCTCCCAGTAAGAGTGATTAATTTCCTGCAAGAATATTTTTGCCTCAGCTATGAAAACCAAATCAGGTTTGTTAGCATGAACCATATTCTTAAGCACCAACCTAGTATTTAGGTTGCCAATACCTCTACAATTCCATTAGAGGACATTCATTAAGTTGAGATTAGATAGCCACCCCTTCGGGTATAATGCACCTTCCCTTGACTACCTTTCCTTTTGTGACTTGGTTAAAACATCAGTGAAGGCACCCTCTTCCTCCACTTCTTCCTCGACCTCATCCCCTGTGTCCTTAGCCCACAGTTTACCCATTATTCGCATATCCTTAACAGCATTCTGATTTTCCATGTCCTCGAGTGGTTGTAGTGTGACATGATCCTTCTCAAAGTGGATTGCTTCTTCTGGTGATTCCTCCAGAGTGTCTTCCACTCTTGTGCAACTAACCTCCTCATCCGATGAATCATTTATTTGTTCAACTTGGATAGGAGGTATTGCTTTGTTTATTTTGTCATGGTGAGTTGCCTCTGTAAGTGATTATCACAATATAAAACAATGGGATTAGTGTTTAAAACAAGTAAATCATTGAGAAGGTAGGATAATCATTGGGCTTCCCACCCTGCAAGAGTAAGGGCTCTGTATTTAGCCTCAACCGAGGATGTTGAAACAATCATCTACCTCTTACTTTTCCATGAAATAAGAGAATCACCAATGAAGAAAGGAAAGCTAGTTACAGATCATTTTGTGTCAATGCAAGCCCCCAATCAGAGTTACTAAAATCCTTAAAGCTAATTTTTATGTTGCTGGGAAAAATAACCCTTCTACACTATACCAAAATTAATATGTCAAAAAGGATATTTTATTCATTAATTGTAGATTTATAAGTGTGTGAGAGGATTTATAGAAGAATTTGGTTGAAGAATATATACAAACATGTGACCAATTATTAAATGTTATTTTGGGTGGAGTACTCGTTGTTTTGGCTTCAAGGGAGAAATTTCCCATGCCATTGTCTCCTACTAGACAACATATTTATCAATAATCTTCCTTATCTAACTATTCTACTTTGGGGATTTTTTTAAAGGGACCATATTTTCTATTTCACAATAGTGTTTTTCTCCATGTGCCATGAATTGTGATTGGTCAGAAAAATATTTAATAATTAAAATTAAATATATTGTTGTCAACCAGTCACAGCTCATGATGCATGGAATGACACATAACATAAGAGAGAAAATATCCTCCAGTACCATGTTAAGGAGCTTTATAAAGTGAGTTTTTATGAGAAAATTAAAAGTATCACATTCTAATATATGAAATAAATCATTTGGTCATAAAAGTATATTAACAAAAAATATTAACAATTTCCTATACACAATTTTTTATATATTTAGAAATAAAAAATGTTAATAGGGACCGAAATTGATATTCATATATAGGACAATGAATAATCTGGCCATATATTCGTTTATCATGCTTTAGAATACATAGGAAAATTTTATTTAGGTTTGAAATAAATTTCATGAAGGAAATTTGATAATAAAAATGCAACAAAACATACATAATCTTAAAATACTATTGTTTTGGTTAGCAGACAAATGTCTTTCTACAATCACTTTGTATATATAAGTTAGACAAAAATAATTGTGACATTGTTATATTTGACGCGTTTTTCAACATTCAACAACCTTATACTATACTTACTTCCAGCTAACATGTGTTGAAAGAAACATTGCTATCCTAAAAGCCATATATATATAGTTTCCTTCTTTTAAAGCATTGCTACTGTATATATAAATCAAACATTCTTCCTCTCCTGTGTAGTTGTGTACATATACAGAAACAAAGAATAAGAAAAACAATAAGAATAGAATGATCTACAGACAATGAAGGAAAAATAAAAAATAATGAAATTTTAATATTGATATAGAATATGATATAGGATAATAGATTCTTGTCCAATCTCTATGTACAAAAATATAATCAAATGTAGGTAGGGTAACTCCACCAAAATCAGACAATCCCTCATGGAGAAATATATTGTTGGGAGATCATCATCCATGTGTTACAACATTCTTCCATGAGCTAAGTGAAAGAAGCATATAACTGGGCTTGACACCACATCTTGACCCAATTCCTTAAGACATTAGGTCTATGAGTCCATCCACTTATATGCTCTTTAACTCATACATTTTTGCTCAATGTGGGACTTCTTCATTCACACTTGGAATATCCAACATAAATAACCCCATTACTCCTTCCATCCCAATCTCTAAATCCATAACTAAACATTTGAAGGCAACTATTTTCTTTCCCACCTTCAAGATCTGAAAGTGCAATCCTTGCAACCCCAATTGGACGAGATCCCTTGTACTATTACGATTTACCTCAAACGTCACTGATTTTGCATGCATGGGAATGTCTAACAAGAATTTCTCGTTCCAAGCAATCAAACCCTCTTCTGTTATACCCATTTTGGTTGTGTAGAAATTGATATACTCATGCCTCACCACAATGTACACGTTCTCTGCCACTGGATTTTGATCTTCGCATATTTTTTTCTCCATATATAACGGCGATTTCTAGGGTGCATCTTGGTTTTGAATCCATATTTATGAGAATTGAATCATATATGCCGAACTAAGTAAATATATGAAAATGTGTTGATGCTTGAATGATCATGTGTTTTGCGAATGAAAGAGATATTGAGATTAAAATGTAGGAAGAAGGTGAGGGTTTAAGTAATTTAGTTTCGCTAAGAAAAAAAGAAAACCAATACGTGTTTATTTTAGTTATAAAAAAGGAAAAAGAAGAGAAAAACGTTGTAGTAAATTTTGCAACAACTTGGTAGGAGATGTGGGTTGACCTTGACTGATTTTTTATTAAGTTAGCTACCTGAGTGGAAGCGTCATGGAAATTTTGCTAATAAGTGGTTAAGTGTGTAAATATATTCGTTTTGTTTATTTGAATGTTCTTAGGATGTATATTATAAGAAATCTATGATTATAGTGATTTTTTAGCTAGGCAAAGAAATGTATTAAGGAGAACGAATGGTGATGACCTATATATAAAATATTACATAAAGAACTCTTTTGTCTATAAGAAGGCATAATATAAGACCAATGGTTTATGTATCAATGTGCAGAATCAATCAAATTGGACCAACACAAAAGGAGAACCAAATTCCAGATCTAATTTGAACTAAATTCATTAGTTGGGTGATAAATCTAACATTTTTTTCTTTGAATATAGCTTCATTTTATATTATGAAAACAAACAATAAACCATAACAATCTCCAATGACTTCTCCCTTTTTTAGACTTACACAATAAGTAGTGAAGCTTCAATAATTCCCCGATAGTGTTTGGATAGTTTAGTGGAATCTTAAGCCAAGAGTAAAAAAATTTCCAAACATTTGTTGTCATGCTACAAGTGAGAAAAAGTTCTAATGAGTCATAATGATCTTCACACAAAATGCAAGATAAATCCTTCATCATATGAATAAAATTCCTTTTATGTAACTCCATCTTTGTGGCCAATCTACCTCTCATAATTTCCCATACAAAAAAATAAAATTTAAAAGGAATATAATTTATCCAACAATTATTATGCAACTTACATTCAATTGACTTGTATTTTTTTGAGTCAAGTAAGTTGTTTTAACAACATAGCTCCTAAGTGAGTCTAAGTTCCACTTCCAAGCATTTGCCATCTCCCTTTTGCTAGAACGATGATGAATCAACTCATACATGCCTTTAGTCGATTAACCCTCCCAAGCTCACAAGTTTCTCCACCAATGAATTTTCCTAGTTCAAGTGTCATAGTTGCAAAAACTAAAACTGGGTTGCTTGTATAAGATTTTTGCAAAACTTCTAGCAGGGAGGCTTAAAATGGTGATGGGTTCCTAAATTTCTTCATCTCAGTTCACGTTCACAAAAGCAAGAAATATATTAGATGTCACAGTTGTGATGAATGAAATAATTCATTTGGTTAGAAAGGAAAATGATTGTTGTCTTATTCTTAAAGTGGATTTCGAAAAAGCCTACGACTCCTTGAATTGCGATTTTATAGACTATATGTTTCAAAGGTTTTGTTTCTGATAGAAATGGAGGAAGTGGATCATGTGTGTCTATCGTCAATAACAATGCTAGTTTTGGTAAATAGGGCATCATCTCAGCAATTTTTCAGTTTCCAAAGGCATTCGGAAAGGGGACCTGATGGCTCCTTTCCTATTCCTCATGGTGGGTGAAGGCTTTGCAGGATTGATTCGAAAAGCAAGGAATATAGGGATCTTTGAGGGATTCAAAGTCAATAGGAATGGTATAGAGCTTCTAATTTATAATTTGTGGATGATACAATAGTGGTATGCAAGCCGAGTGCTTGCAATCTCTAGAGTGTGAAAATATTCCCAGATGCTTTGAGTTAGTCTCTAATTTAAAGGTTAATTCTCACAAGGGCTCTTTGATCAGGATTAAAGTTCCAGATAACTTGTTAGCAACAAGTTAGTTGATCAAGTTTACTCCATGAATATTTAATATATAATCACCTTTGTTTTACAAGTTAGTTGCACGAGGAGGTAATCTGCAAATTCTTATGGCTCCATGTTTTCATCTTGGAAATAATTGAGAGAATAATCATTGGAATCAATAACGATTATATATATGGATTTGGATAAGTGGTGCTTTAGTTTATCTTTACTCTCAAAAAAATTCTGAAGATCTTTTATTATAGTTGAGGTGAATTACTCAATTTGTTTGTTCAATGTCAAAAATTATATCTTCAGGAAAAAAAACATGACAAAGTAAACAACTATAAATTTTCAAGATGAATAACAATGTGTTGAAAATATTTTCTTTCTTCTCTTACAAATTTGTGTCATTCAAGATTCCACACGCACCAGATGCATAATTGACCCCTGTGGTTACTAGATATCTTTGAGATTTAGAGACATCCAAGTATGAAAGTGAAAGTGGTAAACTCAACTTAATAGCTACATAATCCACATAGAAAAATCATTATATTAATTACAATAACCATAATGTTGCTTTGAAATTACAATGGATGTAATGGTGACAATAATAGTTTTTATAAGTTATAATCAACCCTAATTATATGAAACAGTGCCTTAGAGTATATTATAATTTCAAACTTACCAATAAGATCTATGAAGGGAGCTACATTTGTCTTAGCTAGTGTTTTAAGATTGTTATTATTTCTAGTATCTAAACCTGAATCTTCAAATACATATAATGCTGGCACGTGGCTCTTTCCACCATTGACTTTGGCAAAGAAAGCTTCATATAAAGGAAATAACTCATAAAGCTTTGGAACTGGTCATTTCTTCTTATTTCGGAACTTGATGATGATGAATGTTTTTAAAGTAAAGTAAGATGAATTTATAATGCAAATTTTTTACCTCTCGTAGTTAGAAACAAGTGTGGAAAATGATGGAATCAAACATGGAAAACGTTGGAATCATTGCACTTTCTTTGAAAAATAATGGTAGACAATTTTGCACTTTCTATTAATTTATGTAAACGAAAATGTCAATGCTAAAATGACAAAATTTCTTATTTTTTTCTAAAACAAAGTTTACCCAATCCTTATAGTCATAAAACCAATGAAAATCTTCACTACTAGGAGTAAAAAAGGAAACAAGAATTTTATAACATAAAATTCAAATAGTTTATTACCTTCACATTCACCAAAACAAAGTAACTAATAGTAGAAATCTTCATAAGTCTCCTAATACCAAAAAAATTGGAAAAAAATTGAAAAACTCTGGTGTCTTAATTAAGGCAATTAGAAAATTTGAACTATTAACCATTATATTAGTGCAAGAACTATTGATAATCTATAATATAGTGGCATGATTTCATGGTAATCACATACTCCAATATAGTCAACTAAGGTATGATGATGGTTATGTTAGTTTATGGGATAATTAAAATTGTGATCCAAAAATTGTGAACACTTAATTTTGTCCATTACTCAAAAATAGAATTATGGTTATTTTTTGTCGGTATGGTATCACACTAATTTTGTGATTATTTACTCAATCTAAGTCATTTTGGTAATTTCTAGAATAAATAAAGACATTTGGGTTTTTAATGAAAATAAGGGTATTTTACTGATTTATTAAATAAAAAACAAAAAATAGTTCAGAAAATGTTACTATATTTTTAAATTAGTAAATTCATAATATCTAATAATTATTTTCGGGGAGTTTCTCAAATAAAATAATAAAAATTATCAAGTATTTATTCTCTAAAAAATGAAAATCTAACATGATAATCAATTTACTAAGTAAAAGATAAGAGGGTTACCTATGGTAATCATACTTTTTGTAAATAAAATAACAAGTTTATCATATGTTTTTTTCAAAAATGGTATATTCTTTATCAAAATCCTCTCATATCCAACTATAAATAAATTCTCTTATCTCTAATTAAATACAAACTTAAAAACACCATAAAATAACACAAAGATAAGGTTGGCGTTAAATTAGAATTATTTTCTTGAAGTAAGGCTAGAATTGTGCCCCACATTAGCGACCACTCAATGCATCCCTTTCCTACCAAGTGTCTTGCTTTGTCACTCTCCTTTGTCCAGTACCAATGTTTGACATGCGTCCACAATATGCAATTGTCCTTGTCAAATGCGATACCATGTCCTATGTACCCTCTCATATTTCGTGCAGGCATATAGTCTCTTGCTTACTTTATTATTTCATTAACAATAATGATTTATATAAATTGTGAATGAGTTTTATTCTATAATTTATATAAAAAATGTAACTCGTGTATTATTGGATAGTTTTATTAACAATGATGATTTATGAACAGTAAAATGATGGATTTGTGACTTTTTCGTTTTTGTGGCAATTTGCCTCTAGTGCTTATTGAGTTCCTATTAAATATTTTACATATAAAACATGTTCATAGCAAATAAATATATAATTAAGCCATTAAATATTTAAACTATTAATTCTGAAAAGTATAAAATACTTACATCAAACACACAACCTATGTTTTGTAATTTAGCATTCTTCTAAGGAGCATCAAAAGTCGGAGTCTGCATAGAAGTAGGAGCACGTGGGCTATGGTATTTTTCAAATAGCATGTACAACTTCCTCTTAACTAACTGCAACTTTTTTTCAAAAGTAGAATCATCAAGTGTTTCAAAACAATAATTCAATGTCTCCAACTTCACCTTTGGATCAAGAACTGCCATCATTACAAACACAATACTATAATCATCCGAATATTTCTCAAACTTCTTAAGCATCATGTTAGCCATGCTCATCAAAACTTCATCTTCATCTCTTAAAGTATCAAGGAGTACACATTAAATATTTCAAACTTGCATAAAATAAAAGTTGGAAGCACGATAAGATGTGCAGGAAATCAAGTTTCTCGTAGGATAGAAAGGCAACAAAAACACATGGATTTTTTCTGCTCTGTTCCACTCTTCAACCGAAGGAAAAAACTATAATTATCATTATACATGTGGAGTTTTTCAAATACATGCTTATATTTAAGAGCATATTCAAGTAGAGTTCCATCTTGTAGGAACATCTAGACACAAGCCAACAGAAGTATCAACACCACTTATCTTCTCAATGCATAACTTAAATTTGAAAATTCTACCTTCTAAACCTCTCACATACTTGATGATCTCCCTGAGTTTATACTAGGTATCACTAGCTACCTTTAACCCCTCTTGGACAATAAGATTCAATATGTCTGCAGAACAACGCACATGATTGAATTGCCTATCACATAACAATGAGTTTTCCATAGTAAGCTTATTTTTCAATTGCTCTTGCATGACATCTCCTTTTAAGCCTATCCTTTTCTATCATGTAGATTCTCATGACATCAGTGTGAAGAAGATCTTGCTCCTGACCTTGGCACGGTTTTGATGAAGACACCAACATCACCAAAAAGAAGAAAAGGAAGATGACTTATGAAGACAAATGAAGATAAAGCTTCAAGACATTAGATTAAGTCTTTGTAAGTACTTCTATCCTAAACTCTTAAGTATATACAAGTATAATTGCTCAAACTATTTTTTAGAAAATGTGAGACACTTTTCAAAGACTTGAAACATTTTTCAAAAATAGTGTGTAACAAGGTTACTTCATTGAGTAACAGGTTACATGTGTGAGAAAAGAGTTATCC
>NC_032017.1:12939754-12942083 GCF_001865875.1 Lupinus angustifolius | reverse complement strand
GTTCTTAAACTTTCAAGTTAATTTTGCAAAGTTGCTTTAAGTGTTTCAAAGACTTTTACAAAAGAGCATTATATACTTCTATATATATTCAGAGTTTGGATTGCAAGTTACATAGGTTTCATACTTGTAAAGGCAATCTGCCATAGTTGAATATTCTTCATTCTTGTAAAGAATTCTTTCTTTCACGGGGTGTGAAGAGAAATGGAATTGATTCACTTGGAAAGGGGTTTTCCAAGGGTATAAGAATTAGGGAGTGTGTAAGGTACATAGAGATCTCGGGGTGAGATATTGTAATTACAACTCATAATTCTTAGTGGAAAAATCTCTTGTGCGACAAGAGTACTGGATGTAACCTTCAGTGGACAGGAAGGTGAACCAGTATAAAAACTCCTTGTGTACTCTCTTCTCCTTATCTCTTTCATTTTATTTCCTATTATTTTTCTGCATATTATTCCGCTGCACTTTAACTTCGATTTTGTAGAAAAATTGGCCATTATTTTAAGACAACTAATTCACCCCCCCTCTTAGTTGCACTCTGATACTTACAATCAGCTTTAGTCGTATTTCTAGAATCAGGATTCAAGTAGTTAATTAAGCATCTAATCTTCTTAAACTGTACAAATTTAAAAGGTAAAACATATTCAATGACTGCACAAGCTAACATGTCACATACCACCATTTGATCAATCTTTCGAGACATCAATTTTTCGTCTATATCCATAACCATTTGACCAACATCACCATGTTTTATTTTTATACATATTGCTTTATGACGATGTAAATGTGATGTAGCATAGTCTTCACCATCACAAAATAGTGTTTACCATCACAAACTCCACATTTATATATGTTTTTGCAACTATTGTATTTAGCCCTCTCAATCCCGTCATCTGCAACTCCTATCTTGGTGAAAGATTTCCATCGGAAGTTAGAGATTTAGGCTGTTTGTTACTCTTACCCAATTCAACCGATTGAGACTCTTGAATCTCATCATCGACATATTCCATCTCATTGTTAACATTAATAAAATTTGAATTATGACCAGAAACTTCCATATTAATTGATGTCCAAAATTAAAAAAAAATACACAGAATAAAGTTAGCACACAATACCACATTATATCCCTATGCTTTAGAGTCTACCTTTTAGTTTTCATATTTAGAATGTATAAATACATTAAGTAAAAATTAAATGTAGATTGCAATGAATTACCATTAAGAAAGAGTAAAATGAGTGAAGAACTATTCTATTTAATGAATAGAATCTAGCAAGGGAATACATAGTAACTAAAAATCATACACTTACAAGGTAACAGTTAGAAACGGGTTCTTAGTTCTGAACTGAGATACTTCAAAATAATTGTCTTTTAAAATTTACATTTCACTTACTTCAAAATATACATTATGTCATGTTTAATTCTAATTCTTTTAAAGATGTAAAGAGTGAATTTTACTTTTACAAATAAATGTTTTCAATACACGAGAACATGCTTAAGGAACACTGTTATTTGCATTTTGAGGCTTTTGGTTGCTTTTTTGTTCCTAGTTTATTTCAATACACAAGAACATGCTTAAGGAACACTGTTATTTTCTTTTCCAAGTCTTTTATTTCTAAACCATTTCAAGTTATTTGTTGGAAACAGGATAAGAAAGAGACCACAATCTGAAGATACTCCAACCATAGAAATAGTTACATGATATCATTTTTTCTAGAGTCAATTTCATTTTAAACAAGAAATCTATGTACAAGTTTTAGGAGTTGACGCAAAAAGTATAATTAAGTACCATCAAACACAGTAATAATTCAATGGTATCTATCATCACAAACATGCTACTGAAATAGAACAAAGAAATACTTTCACAATATCTCTATAGAGATCTTCGCAAGGTCACTCAACAACATTTGATAGATCAGAGGCCAAGAAATCGATTTTTCGATAAAAAAATGGAGAGCATTAGTAAAGACAAAACTGGAAGCTTATACAATTATAGAAAGGGGTTCTTAGTTCTTACCATTGAAGTTAGTTATACAAAGGGATGGCAACACTCCTATTACAGATATGGGACTGGAAATAGTCTTCAAGGCTTCAAGCAAAGGAAGGATTCCTTTGTGGCATAATTCACATATATAGATAGGGGAATTCTAGTACTGATAAGTTGGCAAACTTTGGCATATACATTAGGACATTCTCTTGGTGGAAATTAATTCCAAACTTTATAGTAGAGGATTATAATAGGAATAGGTTAGGTCTTCCTAACTATAGATTCAATGACATGTAATTGTCCTCCTTGTTTCTTATTTTCTATATATATATGTGTGTGTGTGTGTG
>NC_032017.1:12937429-12939654 GCF_001865875.1 Lupinus angustifolius | reverse complement strand
TTGTGCCTTCGCTTAAAAAAACTATATATACATGTCCTATAATAGATATCAATTTAATAAAATATTAAAAGTCCAAGTGAGAATCATGGATGAATTTGCTTGAATTTGTTTTTCTTAAATATTTAATGAAATTGAAAAGCAAAAAAACGTAATTTTTTGATTTTTTGTTTTTTTTTTGATGGATTGAGTATACATCCAAATGAATATATCCATAGATATCCATTGGATATAATGGACGAATTTGGATGGATTTGGATGCATTATGAATTATGGATAATTTTATCACTTCTAATTCTTGGAGAATAGTTTATGTGGTAAAATTTTAAGGTTCCACTTATAAGTTGGACTTTAGAAGGGAAAATGGAAATGGAAGACTTCAAATTCGTAACATCGTAACATACATTTGTTAGATGACTCTGGAGCTTTCTATTTCCTATTCTTCCACTACAAAATCTAACTCATAAACAATACAATACATATTAGCAACTACTGTCCGGATCCTAAGCTTTACCTAGAGCTAAGGTCTTATACTGCAGCAATGATGGTAGTTTCAAAGACTTAAGAATCATAATATTACAAAATGTCTTACGAATATGATAAATTGTGATGTACTGTTTACGGAACACACAAAAATAGTTATATCTATCCATTATCAGAGTAAAGATTTATATACAGTTAGTGCATCAACCAACATTCATTTGTACTACTTTTATTTAACAGTCAATAATGATTGAATGGTAGATGATGCAATGACAGTGTAAAAAACTCTTACACTGTCAGTGCATACATTTTTTTTCTCATACGTAAAAATGATAAATTAATTTCAGCACTTTTATTAAATTAATATATAATTTTGAAGAAAAATTGATGAACTTGATGTAGAGTTTGTCATCATCAAAAAGGGGGAGATTGAAAGTGTGCATGTCAAGAGGAACACTTTGGAAAGCTCTCCTTGAACGTCATGGTTTTGATGAGGACAACGTGTGCCTAAAAGTGCTTGAAGATAACCAACAATCCAACGTGCTTGAGTCTTTTATTTGGTACTAGGCTTAGACTAGTTTCTAGTTTAAGTTGAGTCGAAGGCTTAGGGCACCTAATACATGTCTCACATGCATTTATCTTTTAAATCATTTCATCCATGAGATATGTTCATTTGATAATATGTTCATGCATTACATAAATACATGTATATGTGCATTCTAGGCATAAAACTAAGTGTTAAACATGTATTATCTAAGTGCATAACATATTTGATGTTTTCTATTTGAAAATACATATTTTATTTAGTGTTAATCGATTAACCATACTTTTAATCGATTAACCCAACTGCTGTGAAAAGTGGTTGCTACTGGAACACGTTTTTGAAATGCAGTTAATCGATTAAGGCTTTACGTTAATTGATTAACCTAACTGATTTTTAAGTTGTTGAAAATGAAAAACTGAATAACAGAATCAGTTATAATTTTTAGACCCGTTAATCGATTAAGAAGGCATTTAATCGATTATCTGGGGTTCTGGACTGATTCTTTATAAACTGCGTTTTCAGAATTAATCTCATAAGTTGCATGTTGCATTTATTAGAGAGTTAGAGCATTCTACGTGTTAATTGCTGCATCTATTTGTTAATTGCATTAGTGAGTTTAGAAATGAGAGATTCCTTGCTTTAGGATTGAGTGCATTTCATGTTATAATCTCTCATGTTTTCCCTCACATGTTCATGCATATTTTGATGCTTTTTCTTGAAGTTTTATGATTCTGTAACTTCTGTTTTCATAACTAATACTTGTCATTTTTCATGATTTTGTGTTAGATGTGCATTAGGGTAAAGCCTACTTGTTATATTTGAGCTTAGGAATAGCATTATTTTACTCTTATAATTGTTGTATAAATTGTTGTAAAGGGAATCTCTTGGTGTCGTATCACCAGTACCAGTAAAGGGAATCTGTCAGCTCTGTATTCGTTCTGCTATCAGTTATCTGTTCTGCATTTAATCGTTTCTGTAATTGCTTACTGGTTCTGTTTAATCGATTAATATTGCTATGTTAATCGATTATCCTGTTTTTGTTAATCGATTAAAACTGTTTCTGTTTAAAACTGTTCTTTTTGTTAATCGATTAAGATTGTGCATATAATCGATTATCTTCCTTTCCTTAATCGATTAAGTAGGGTTGATTCAGCATTAAGTGTTGATTTGCGAAAAGCGGTAATTCTAACCGCGACACCTA
>NC_032017.1:12926130-12937329 GCF_001865875.1 Lupinus angustifolius | reverse complement strand
TATACAAATTTGTAAGCTCTGTATTCGTTCTGTTATCGGTTATCTGTTCTGCATTTAATCGTTTCTGTAATTGCTTACTGGTTCTGTTTAATCGATTAATATTGTTGTGTTAATCGATTATCCTGTTTCTGTTAATCGATTAAAACTGTTTCTGTTTAAAACTGTTATTTTTGTTAATCGATTAAGATTGTGCATATAATCGATTATCTTTCTTCTTTAATCGATTAAGTAGGGTTGATTCAGCACTAAGTGTTGATTTTGCAAAAGCGGTAGTTCTAACCGCGATACCTATTCAACCCCCCCCCCCTTCTAGGTGTATTGTAACCACTGATACCTAACAAAAATTATCTTTTTATTGTTCTTAATCAACATCCTTGGGGTTACCGTCAAGATATCCCATTATAAGAATATACAAATAAATTTTTAAAAATGCGGTTTATGACTTAATCCGTTTACTGAATATAGCCCGACAAAGATTCCCTATTCTACAATTTTCTTATCCTCATGACTTGATTCCTTTACTTTATAAAATAATATTAAAATATTAATTTTTATTTTCTTTATTTTTCTTTTTAATCGAATGAAGCTTACTAATAAATTTGTAACACAAAATAGGACATGAATAAGGACATGTGATCTTCATCCCTATAGTCAGGTATACTAGTAATGTAGTCGGAAAAACAATAAAAAATAATATTACCATCTTATTATGTAATTCAATTTAAATAATAGGCTATTACTCTGTTATGATAGGCTATTATTCTCCTTAAATACTTTGATTCAGTCATGGTTTTAACGGCTGATGTCCCATGTTCTGTGATTTCCATAGCTGGATTTTTTTTAAGTTTTTTCATCGATAATTTTTTTATTCTTAACCAAAAAGGTGAAAGTGGGATTCTTGAGTTTTAGTCAGGGTATTCAGATTTTATCTTCACACTTTTACAAACTAACTTTTGATATTTTTCACTTGTTATGAGGATGACCTTTTGAGATAAATAAAAAATGAAAATTAAGTAAAAGATGGTGATAGTTTGTTTTTTGTTACAAGATTAATTATAAAATTTGAAGTGTTAGAAATAACCATACTGTATTTTTTTTAGAAAATTGAGAATCTATAGCAAAAAACTAAACACGTTCTTTAGTCATTTGTTATATTTGACGCGTTTTTCAACTAAATGCAATCAACAACCTTATACTGTACTTACTTCCAGCCAACATGTGTTGAATGATTCTCACTTGAAATCCTTATTGTCTTGTAAGAGGTAATACATTCAAAGTTTCGTATTTTTGTAGTAGGCATTCTTGTTTTTATGATCTTACATTCAACAACGTTTTTTATAGCAAACATGGTTGATTTTCAAGAATGCTTTGTGCATGGATTGTTGATTTTCCCACATTCAATAGTATTTTTTTTGTAGCAAATGTCAATAAATTTTAGACATTCATTATCTGTGTTTAGTAACAAATATTATTGATTTCAGTTGCTTGTAGGATGACTTTTGTTGAATTTTAGACATTCAATAACATTGTTTTACCCTTTCTCTGATTTTCTTCTTGTTTTTTATTATTTTTTGTCGGTAGTTGAAGGTCCGAGTTTTCACGTAAAACAACCCATAAGTTAAACATGATTTGTTTTTTTTGTATGATTGGGCTCTTTACTATGTTTATGTTTTTTCATCTTTGTTTATTATTAGAAATATTTTTAGATATTTCTGTTTGAGGATTCTTACTAAGTTTTAAATCTTGTTTATTGCCTTATATAATTTTGTTGGTATAATTATTTTATGCTCGACTTAGTCATTCAGAGTGAAATTACTGTAAAAAGATAATATTAAACAATTGCTACTATTTGCAGTTTAATATGGTGAGTGTTTTAATTATTTAAATTTTCTTGCTAACACTACAAAATAAATGGAAAATGGACACGCCAATTCAGCCACCCTTAGTAAAACTGTGGCAAACTTAAAATTGAATCCCAAAATTGGTTTGTATCTGGTTCGTGCACGTTGTAAGATAAGTATGGAAATGACCCATAATTTCATCTCTCCCTCCACGGTAAGAAAATGCTTCAACACCTCACTTCTTCTATCACTAAATCTTCTTTTATTAACAATTGAGAAAATATCACATTGCTTTCATTTTGTTTCTTGTTTTCAAAGATTTCTACAAGTAACCCCAGCAACAATAAAATGTTGTTTTCATTGTTTCCTTAGAGTTTTGGTCGTGGAAGGGATGTTTTCATCAGATATTAATCATTTTTCTTTCTCTTCTCCTTGTTGCAGTGGACTATCTGTTATTCATTGTACGCGATGTTAATGTTACTCCAAATCCAGATGAAGTGGCTGATGTTAAGTATGTGAACCGTGATCAACTGAAGGAGCTGTTGGAGAAAGCTGATGCTGGTGATGAAGGTTTGAAGCTGTCTCCTTGGTTCAGACTAGTTGTGGATAATTTCTTATTCAAGTGGTGGGACCATGTTGAGAAAGGGACTCTTGAGAAGGTTGCTGACATGAAAACCATTCATAGGTTAACATAAGATTCAAGAGCTTGAATGTTAATCAAAAACAAAAATTAGAATTTAGCTTCTGGTATGGGCTATGTTAGAATTTCTAAGCCATATAAACTTGGACTTGATTATGGTGGATTTTTGGAGCAGTGGCCATTGTATTGTCCCTGCTTCTGTCTTTTGCTTGATAATAATACCCAGAAGCTCAACTTTTATAAAAAAAAAAAAAGGTATGTAGTAATTAAGTTTATTGGTTTTAGTTTCCATGTATTTTGTTGCAACTGTTTGATCTATTCATGGATTAATTTGGAGCTTCGGAACATGTGAATGAGGAGGTAGGATAGAAATAAAGACAACTTTTTAACTTTCATCAATCAAAATAATTCACTATGATGATGTGAATTGATTTGTGTGTTTGTGTATACTATAATTGGTGTAAAACTAGCATGCAAAAACTAGTGTGCGAGTAGCGGTATAGATAATGTGGTCAGAAATGTGATTTGTGAGGATAAGGTTGCCATGGAAGGGGAGACAGGGAAATTAAATATCTTTACAAGTTTAATCAATTATTGATTTTTTTATTCAGACTCTTCCGGTCACTCTCTATTTGTATTGAGATTTCTGATATTGATAATAAACATTATTGATTTTAAATCTTACGAATTCTGTATTTTGAAATTCCAGTAGTTCTTGATTGTTGGAAGTGACATAGGTTGTCCTGTAGATTGGTATACTTACAAATTCATGTGAAGTCACGTTGAAGGAATTGAAGCAATAGATGAAGCCTAAAAAGGAATTGAAGCAATGGATGGAACTGACATAGGATGTCTTGCTGGTTCACATTCTAGTTCATCTAGATTCTAGTTGGAGATTGTAATTGAGAACCTGCACCATCAAGAGACCCAAAATTATCTTCAAGGTTAGCAGGCTTTACTCCCAAAATAATTTTAAGTCTGGTCTTAGTTGTTGTGCTAATGCTTGAGCAAAAATGAATTGAACATCTCACGCTATTGTTTGGTTGTTAAAGTTTATGTTATCTAATTAGCACAAGTGTACACTACTTTTGCATGATCTAAAGTTGATGATGTTTTTAAGCTTGTTCATAACATTAAGTGCTATTAATATTTAATACCTTGTTTTAAGCTAGTCAAAGATGTTCTCTTTCTCTGTCAATCTAAAACTAGTGCGGCTAAACTCACTCTCATAATTGTATCTGAATTTTTGGGTTCTGCTTTTATTTCAGATTTGAAACACTTCATAAAATTCTCATATGGGAATGATTCTTTTGAGTTTGTATTTCTTCTCAATCATACATTCACGATGTTAAGAAAAAATATCCAATATATTTTCAATTGTCATTAGTGAAACCAACCCATTTTAAAATATCTTATCTTTTCTTCTCTGTGAACTTGAATTGAATTCCTAGAGAGAATGATAAAAAAGAGATGGCACCACCTAGTTCAGTTCTTGTAGCAACTGAGAAGACTAATAATGACTTCACTTTGTTACAAGTTCATGATTCAGATTCTCAAATGTTTTTAGATACGAAACAAATATCTGCAAATCCAAAACAGTTTAGGTGGTTTCTACTTCTTAAAATTGGAACTATAAAATTGGAACAAATATAAGCAAGCACATTACACCTATAAAATACATGCAGATCTAAACTCTGCTCAATTATGTGTGCATAAGAACATGGCAAGTATCAACTTCTAGAGTATTATATAATTTGTGATTGACAAATATGTTTTATTATATTATAGAGTTTGGTGACATAATAGAAACTTTGCCAGATTCACCCATCATAAAACTACTGTTTCATTAGTGTCCACTGTGTATCAAGTATCATCTTAGTTCTGATGAGTTATTCCTGAAAGATGAATTCAAATTTCAAGAGTCCATGAGCAGTAATTCAAATTGCGGGCTACATTACGAGTTGCGGCTGCAATACTGTAATTGTGTTGATCATCGTAACCATATCATATGGAAATTGCGTTGTAACACTGAATTAAAATGATGCGGTCATAACACAACTACGTTTGGACCATTGTACAAAGACATTCAGAAACTCTTTTCTGAAGTAACCCATTGTTAGGATATTTTCTGTCATGTATTAAGGTTTATTATGATACATGTTAACCCAAATCTGAAATATGTACATTAACACAATAGAAGAGAACAAGAGCCTTTAAAATTCCTGCAATGCTTTACTTATATGGGAAAGTAGAAACATAAAAAGAACATAAAAATACCAAACATAACAAAACGAGATTCAATTAACAAGAAAACCATTTTACATGGTTTTGACCAAAAGCACAAAAACCCATGTTGTTGTGTTGTTGTTCATGTCTTTAAGCTCCTCAACTATTGCATCTCCCATGAATTTATTTGCAGCATCTTGGATATCAAAATGGGAACAACCATCATCAAAGTTGAGTGCATAGCTTGAAGGATCATATTGAAACTTGATTTGCTTCTTCTTGCCACATTTCTTAAAAGTCTTCTTCATTGTAGCTCTCATCCTCCAAAACAAGCTCTTGCAACGTTTCTTGCCATAAGCATTCACCCATTCAAAGTTCCCCAACAAGCCCATTTGTGAAAGAATTTGACAAAAAAAGAGAAGCAAAGTCCTATAAAACAAGGGGTTATTTATGGTGAGAATGAGAGAGTAGTAGCATGGTCTTTTGAAAACATAAGAGCGGGTATTACGTTGTTTGGATTGTAGATATTATTGACTTGTTTGATAATTTTGGTTTTGGTACTGGTGGAGCATTGGAAATGGCCTTCCTCTTGGTGTTGTTGTAACTAATCCAGAGATTGCAGAAGTGTTAGACTCGCAGAAACTACTTTAACACCTTTGGTGGAAATCCTGTTTGTACAGCTGTAGGATTGGCTGTTTTGAAAGTGATAGAGAAAGAAAAGCTTCAAGAAAACCCATTTGAAGTGTTTTGATGTGGTAATAATAAACAAAACATGCTTGTTGTATAGATAATTTGTGTGTGTGTTTTACCAGTTTGCTAAAAGGTTTTGGAGAATAACATGATTGATGTGGTAATTATAAACAAAACATGTTTGCACACTAGTAGGTCATGGGAGTTTCTTGGACTTGAAAAGTATGGAAGAATTCTCACGAACTCTGCTTGGAGAAATGCAAGTTTTGGTGAAAAAACAGTCATACCTAATATTGATACAGGTATATATGGTTCTTGTATAATCTCAATCTAATGGTTTTCAATTACCAATTAACTGTATAAATGATGCATCTGCTTACTAAATTTATAGCGTAGACAATCTTTCATTTTAAAAATCACTCATTCATTATTGTATTGTTAATCTCATATATTTTACATTGGACCACAGATCTCAAAACTCCTTCAAGGTGATGCTGAAGTGATCAAGTGGGCAAGACTAGAAGTTCCATGTGATTATGCGTGAAATTTTTACTATAGAAATATTAATGCTCTTTTTAACCAAATTTCGAATGTTTCAACAATTGGTTTGAATGATACATACTATGCGAACTTATTAATGCTTATTTATTTGTGAATTATTTTAAGATGAAGGTGGTGATAATTTGAGATATTGGGTCCAATTTGTTAGTATTAATGCATATGGAATATAATGATTGTTAGAGAGGATTAGGAGAGGAATATGTGTGAAAATAACTGAATACATAATTAGCCACGGTTAAATTGTGGTTAAAATAAAGGTATTAATTAGCCACGGTTGGAACCGTGGTTAAAGAAATGTTACCACACTTCCTCCAAACGTAGCTATATCATAAAACGACTGTGGCTAAATTTTTGCAATGCCAGTAATTGCTAGGGTAGTGGAAACCGTGGCTGCTCTGTTTTGCCACGGTTTTATGGTACCATAGCCACAGTTATAACCGTGGCTAACATGATATTCTTTTGTAGTGTAAGTACCAGGACTTGTTACACATATCTATCCCCTGGTTTTGTGCTAGAATCAAATGACTGATTTGTATATTTGTTTAAATTAGCTAACTTTTTATTGTTTCATTCATGTGGAATGTAAGTTGTTTGATTTGGTATTCGGATGGGAAAACAAATGATGAGGGGGAGTGGTGCTGGGAAACTATAATGGCTTATGTGCTTTTTTCTGTATATATTGATGTAGATATCATTTCATCCACTTTAGCTCTATGGTAGGTAATGGTATTCATAAGCTTTTTTAGGACATTTCTTCCCTTGCATTTCATCCACTTTAGCTCTAGGATCCCTTGTGAGAATTAACCTTTAAATTAGAGACTAATTTAAAGCATCTGGGAATATTTTTCACACTCTAGAGATTGCAAGCAATTGGCTTCCATACTACTATTGTATCACCCACAAATTATTAATTAGAAGCTCTATATCATTCCTATTGACTTTGAATCCCTCAAAGATCCCTATATTCCTTGCTTTTCGAATCAATCCTGCAAAGCCTTTTGCCACCATGAGGAATAGGAAAGGAGCCATTAGGTCCCCTTTCCGAATGCCTTTGGAAACTGAAAATTGATGAGATGATGCCCCATTTACCAAATCTGGCATTGTTATTAAAGATAGACACACATTATCCACTTCTATCAGAAACAAAACCATTGAAACATATATTCTATAAAATCGCAGTTCACTGAGTCATAGGCTTTTTCGAAATCTACTAAAATCATTTTCCTTTCTCACCAAATGAATTATTTCATTCATCACAACTGGCGGAGAACAAATACATTGTGGTTAGGCATGAGTCTATCTACTGCTACACAACCAAAATGTGTATAATAGAAGAGGGTTTGATTGCTTGTAACGAGAAATTCTTGTTAGAAATTCCCATGCATGCAAAATCAGTGACGTTTGAGTTACATTGTAAGAGTACAAGGGATCTCGTCCAATTGGGGTTGCAAGGATTGCACTTTCAGATCTTGAAGGTGGGTAAGATAATAGTTGCCTTCAAATGTTTAGTTATGGATTGTGAGATTGGGATAGAAGGAGAAATGGGGTTATTTATCTTGGGTATTCCAAGTGTGAATGAAAATGTCCCACATTGCGCCAAAATTTATGAGTTAAAGAGCATATAAGTGGATGGACCCATAGACATAATGCCTTAAGGTTTTGGGTCAAGATGTGGTGTCAAGCCCAATTATATGCTTCTTTCACTTAGCTCATGGAAGAATGTTGTAACACATGGATGAAGATCTCCCATCAAGTGGTATCCAAGCCAATGGTTTGACGGCTCAACGGAGTATTGAAGCGACAAGTGGTCGGTAGATCCATGTGGGATCCATGTGTCGAAAGTCTTCCTTATGAGAGGTTAAGGCGGCGTGTTCCGTTGATGAAAGGATAAGCCAACTGCGGTGCAAGTAGGTAAAGAGCTGAGCTTTGATGTATCAATCCAATATTCGAAGGAGAACTTACACTTGAGCGGGAGATGTTGTGTATTCCAATTGGAAATGAAAAAGTCCCATATTGAGCAAAAATGGATGAGTTAAAGAGCATATAAGTGGATGGATCCATAGACCTAATGCCTTAAGGTTTTGGGTCAAGATGTGGTGTCAAGTCCACTTATATGCTTCTTTCGCTTAGATCTCTTTCACTTAGATAATGGAGGAATGTTGTAACTCATGGATGAAGATCTCCCAACAATTTATTTCTCCATGAGGGATTGTCTGATTTCGGAATGGCAAAAATGTGAAAGGAATAATTTCCTGTAGATTTGAGCATCAGGTTATGGGGTTTTAGGTGAATGAGAAAAAATGCAAATGATGTTGTCATTGGTATTCCAGTTTGGTGGAGTTACCCTACCTACATTTGATTATATTTTTGTACATAGAGATTGGACAAGATCTATTATCCTAAAGCATATTTTATATCAATATTAAAATTTCATTATTTTTTATTTTTGCTTCATTCTCTGTAGATCATTCTATTCTTATTGTTTTTCTTATTCTTTGTTTCTGTATATGTACACAACTACACAGGAGAGGAAGAATGTTTGATTTATATATACAGTAGCAATGCTTTAAAAGAAGGAAACTATATATATATGGCTTTTAGGATAGCAATGTTTCTTTCAACACATGTTAGCTGGAAGTAAGTATAGTATAAGGTTGTTGGATAGCATTTAGTTGAAAACGTGTCAAATATAACAAATGACTAAAGAACGTGTTTATTTTTTTGCTATAGATTCTCATTATTCTAAAAAAAATACAGTATGGTTATTTCTAACACTTCCAATTCTATAATTAATCTTTTAAAAAAAACAAACTATCACCATCTTTTACTTAAATTTCATTTTTTTGTTTATCTCAAAAGATCATCCTCATAACAAGTGAAAAATATCAAAAGTTAGTTTGTAAAAGTGGGAAGATAAAGTCTAAATACCCTGACTAAAACTCAAGAAGCCCACTTTCTCCTTTTTGGTTAAGAATAAAAAAATTATCAAGTAAAAAACAAACAAAAAACCATCTACGGAAATCACAGAACAGGGCTGTTAAAAGCATGGCTATATCAAAGTCTTTAAGGAGAATAATAGCATATAACAATAGAGTAACCAAAAATCAAAATTTTAAATTAAATTACATAATAAGATGGTAATATTATTTTTTATTGTTTTTCCGACTACATTACTAGTATATTGTTGAAAGGGAGTGTTTAGAGGTTTTCCCCCTCAACAAATTGTCCCTGACAGCGGCGCCAATTTGTTGAAAGGATGCATTTTGAGGTTTTCCCCTCTCAACAAATTGTCCCCGGCAGCGGCGCCAATTTGTTGAAAGGAGAGTTTCCTCTTCGGTGTGTTTTCTTTATTATGTTAAGTAAGTGAATTCGGTTTTATTCTTTGTTCGCCATCTCGGTTTTGTTGAAATAAATTCCAACGCTGGTATAATGGTTTCCAGAATATTTCAGTTACAACTTACTTCTAATAATTATATCAATAAGTTATTCCTTCTTTGCCCGATCGCGACTTAGTTAGAAGAAATTCTAACGCCAATACAATGGTATCGAAACAATCCCCTATTACATAATTATTAAGTACCTTTGAAAACCATCTCGGTTCTGTTGAATAATAAAGTTAAGTGACCTTTATTTATTTACTCCCTTTTGGGTTCCTTTTATTAACAAACCAAACTTCTTCCTTAAGGAAGGTTGATATTAATGAATAAATAAATTGCGGAATGTAAATAACAATAAATAAAAGTTAGTAAGTTAGTTTTATCAATTTTGTATATTAAAAGGTGTTTTAACAAATAAATTTATTGATAATTGTAACGCCCCGAAAAATACTTCTAAAAAACATTGCGGAAAAATGGTTTTTTTGAATAAAGAGATTGTATAAAATTGTTTCCTTTTTAAAACCTTCTTTTTCCGGGACATCACTTTAAGTAACTCAAATGCGGAAAATCAACTTATCCTTATCGAATGATAACTTAACTTAATTCACAATTTCCTGAATAACACAATGCATATAAACGGTTAAGTCATCTTTAGTTCATACAAACTAAGTCAACAAAGGCGGAAACTACATCGCCACTAACATATACAAAATTCAAAAAGAAAGGGCGATAATATTAATCATCGCCAACAGACACTAAACAAGGACGTGAACAAGCTGAAGCCGTCAGTGTTTCAAAAGTCACAAAATGATAAGCAACTCCTAGTGGCTAACTCCAAAGCTAGGGTACTGCCTCTCTTCATGCCCCCTCCTAGAACATCACGGACTGGTAGCTCCAAATCCAAGCAAAGTTGTCTACCTGACGAGCACACGTCTGAAAAGTAAGCAATAGAAAAAGAAGAGAAATAGAGAGAGTAAGATATCTAATGAACATAAATTCATTGACGGCGTGGACTTACTCAAAATATTACACTCAGACATAAAAAGCAGTTCATATATATATATATAACATATTACATTATAACTCATCAGTTGTTCTCATAAACAATTATCAAATTTACCTGAGTAATATAACTACACTCCTCAATTGTTCTCATAAACAATTATCTAATCAACCTATGTAATGTAAACAACACTTATTCCCAAACAATATATGTAATGTAAGCAAAACTTATTCCTATTAATATCATAATTCACCATTTATCAATATATCATTCATCGACAAGATGTCGTGACTATAATTAAATAACATATATGTGGGAATCATCACCCCAAATACTAACATACACATATATTATCCATAACCGACATCATAAACCACCGTTTATCAACATAAACCATAAGATATCAACATACATTTCATAAACAAATATCATAACCATAAGTAATAATATGTGCATAATGTTAATGATGCATGATGTTTGTAACTCAAATGTGGGAATCCACTTCCACAAATGCAATATATGTATGCTATGTCATGATCATCCACCTTACACCAATATCCTCCCAATAACCTAATCGGAAATAAATCAAGAGTACATGTCACGTACCAAGCCGCTTTGTACACACCAAAAAGCATTTCATAAGCCAATTGATCAATAAGTTCCATAGGAACAGTCTATAACAGGACGGTGTCGTAACAAACGCTTTCTGGGCATCCCTCTCATCGATCCAGATTGCAAAGAGGGGTTGTAAGAGATCTTCTAGTTTGGCCTGTGAGAAATGTCCGATCCAACATGATATCCTCTCCCAGGAATACAAGGGACTCACCTCACCTAGACTCTCCCTCAAGGCATTGTTGATGA
>NC_032017.1:12925781-12926030 GCF_001865875.1 Lupinus angustifolius | reverse complement strand
CGTCCAATCAGTGCCGTCCTTGCTTACTTCATGGTGCTCTAAGTCATACCGTCAATTTCCTCTCCACTACTCCATTATTAACCATATGCATATGAACACTAACCGCAGTTAGATGATTAAATCTTTTAATCAGTATTTATCATGCTCGACCCACCTTAAGTCATCTCCCTCGGGAATGCTTCCTGTGGGTCCCGATCTTACGTTAACACGTAATACAAAGGAATTACATCCTACCACTATGACCATCGC
>NC_032017.1:12924770-12925681 GCF_001865875.1 Lupinus angustifolius | reverse complement strand
ACCATCGCTGAATCACCCTGGACGGTCCCAGACCAAGCCACTTACGGTCAGACGATCTCGCTCCGTGGTATCACGTATCCTTTTCTGGGCATCGCCCTAAATCATACATCCTTCTCGGATTACTTTCTTTAAAATTAATTTCCAAGTTTGACTATTTAATTCCAACACCTTGAATACTTTACTTTTTAATTCAATTATGGTGTTATACCAAAGTAGTTTATATCACATACCCATACAAGGGTTATTACATACTCAACCAATCAATCCAAATAGTCAAACACAATTCCTGTCTCTCGCCCAAGCGAGGACCCTTCGCTGAAGCGAAAATTCAATCAACAATACCATTTTAAAACTGGGCATCTCTCGCTCAAGCGAGGCCCTCTCGCCAAGCGACAATTCATCTTTAAATCTCAATTAAACTTAAGCTTTCCTCGCCCAAGCGAGACATCATTAAAATCCTGGAAATTTTTTTTTTCCGCCGAAGCGAAACTTTTGCTCGCCTGGGCGAGAAAGTTCCAGAATTTCATCGAAATCCTGGGCTTTTTCGCCTAAGCGGGACCCTATTTGTCGCCCAGGCGAGGAGTTCTAGAACCCAAAACTTCCCCTCGCCCAGTCCCTCGCCCAGTTCTCGCCCAAGCAAGACTGTGCTCGCCCAGGCGAGAGTTTCTCGCTCAAGCGACAGGGACTTGGACAGAATACCAACTTTTGCCCTTTTCGACAACCGAAACACATTTTAAACATGGTTTTTCAACACCTGCACACAGAAAAGTTTCCAACGACATTCATATACAATATTCAACACATTTCAACAACAATCATATATATTCAAAAGCATTCAAACATCAAAATCTTGGGTTTCTTAAAACCCAAGTTAACTCCAAAACCTTTGAGATGGTTTAGGAGATCTGGGT
>NC_032017.1:12915851-12924670 GCF_001865875.1 Lupinus angustifolius | reverse complement strand
CATCCAAACATAAAAATATTGGGTTTCTTAAAACCCAAGTTAACTCCAAAACCTTTGAGATGGTTTAGGAGATCCGGGTGTCATATTCGGACACCACTATGTCACGATATGTTCTTTCTCACCTTAATGAAGCATGCTTTTAATTGTCAACTACGGTTGGTTTGGTTTCAAGGTTCGAACACCGAAATCTTCGTAACTACCACAATAAAAATCCGTTAGTTTCCGATATTTCTAAAATCGTTACTAAAATACTTGAAATCATTTCTCTTTTTCTCATCGTGGTCATACATCCCTTTCATCCATCCGGTCCAACATCACGTGTTCTTGACCATCCTTTTTCATCGAAAGTCCGTTCTCGATTTCCATCCATTTTAAACATACGGTTTTTAGTAAAACTACGTATTCCGATTTAAGACATCCTTGGATAATCTTACCACTTTAAAGTAAGTTATTCAAAGTCTCCTTTAAGAGTTTTATGAGGCATTCATGTACTCATAAACTCTAACATCCTTTTTAGCAAATAAAAGTTTCTACTTTTCCAACTTGTTCCAAGCCATGGTTTTTAAGGCTAAAACAAATAGAAATACATACATTCTCATTTTTACAAAACACTTCCTAAAGGTTCCTTTGATTTTATCATCATCCCCTTTGGCTAAAACAACAAAAAGTATGTAATACAACATTATAACAACTCCATGAACACAAGTTGTTCATGGTTTTAACAAAATATTTTCATAAGTTCAAGAACATCATCATTTTCGGTTTTGAGAAGAAAATGAGTTAGAAAGCGTTTTAGAAAATTTCAACGGTTGAATATGTTCTTGACATGCTCATGAACATCATACTTAAATCTCATCAACATCCATTGGTTGGATGTTGAGAGATCAAGGATTGAAGATAGAATAAGAAATGAGAGAAAATGAAGAGAGGATTTTTACCTCTTCTTTGAAAATGCAAGAGTGAGGGATGTGTGGAGTGAGGAGTCCTTAATGAGAACAGGAAATCATATTTTCCCCCTAGGCAATCATGGCTATGACATTAGGGTGAGTGATGTGAGGTTTGCTTTATGGAAAGGCAAATCTCGCATCCCAATGCGAAACGACCACTTCGCGGACACGTGCGATAAACATGCTCGATTATTATCGGCTAATACTCGATCGGATATTATAAATCCCCCGATCATAATATCCGATTAGAATTTCGGATTTCAGCATTCCGAGTGAAAAATATTTAGAAAGTAGGTATGGGGGTATTCAGGGTCTACATTAACTTGAAATGAAATTACGAAGTCAACGATGCGATCGGAATTCGATTCCGAGTTTTGGAACTCAAAAACCACTTTTTGAGCCGTGTTGAGTGAATTTCGGCCCCGACAGTGGTTCAGAATCGACTATCTCCGAAAATTACCAAAATTTACCACAAAATAGGAAATAAAATTACAAGACTAAAACTCAGCTAGATTTTCATCTAATTCTTTACCTAAAATTCTCAGAAATTCATTTTCTAATATATAATTATTTTAAAATTTACGCCTTTTTCAAGATTCAATTGTAGTATAGTATAAGGTTGTGTCGAACCACAAGGTCTAGCCTAATAGAATGAATCATATGAATATATCCATGCACAAATAATGAGGAAACATATTTTGGTTGTTTTTTATTTGATTTGATATGCACATAAACACTTAACAAGAAGCATAAACTAAGTATTAACAAATTCTTGAGGAGACAAGATCATTTTGAATGATGAAAGTATTTCTCAACTTCTTATGGATTTGAACTACTTAGACAAGTTCTTATGTTTTACTTTGATTAACTCCAAACACCAAGGTCTGAAATCCTCCTTTTAGTGTATGTCCTAAAATGGTAGAATGATGATCACTTATATTTACTACTAAACAATACTACATACACAAAGAGTTTAGGTAGTCACACCCTAATCTTGGCTACTCAAAAGTATACTTATCTTCAAACAATCAGTATTACTGGATAATCAGTAATTATTACAGGCAGAGATTTTATAATGATTGATCTTCTAAGCTCAAAACTTAGCCCTTCTTTTTTTATATTTCTCGAAGAACTTACTTTTTTCTTCAATGAACCGCTATTAAATATATATTTTTATGTTAGAATTACAAATATTGGTATCCACTATTAAAAACAATATATCTAAGATCTTCAGTTTTTTGTAGTCTTCCTTCAATATATTTTGATGTGCTACGCCAAAATTTGTATCTAACAATACTCATTTAACAATGCTTATAAGTTGAATATTGTAAAATGTAAGACGAAGGATATTTAAAAACGTTCAGTGAAGTAAGTATAGTTGAATGTGATAGACAAATATACAATCATCAACACTCGATGAAAAAATATACATATTCGACAACGCTTTGTATAGTGAGTATTGTTGAATGATGTGTTTTGAAAATTGGCGTATATCCTAGTTACAGAACATGTGCAATTGAACATATTATTAGTTTCAAATTTATGCAATCTAGTGTAAGGATGGCAATGGGTTTGGATGAGTCAGGGTAGCGCATTATCTGGACCCGCCTTGTTGCTTTAGTTTTGGACCCAGATCCGTGTTGATAACTGTTGGGTCTGCTACTTACGGGTCCTTGGGTAACCATCGGATCTGTGGGTACCCACAACTTCAAAACATTAAAAATAATTTCGAGTAACTTATGTAATTGTGTGTTTGTTTCCTACAATTTTAAATGTTATTTACATAATCAACAATAGAAAAAATTATAAAATATATTTAAAGTTTTAAACACATTTTAAAGTGAGTATTTAAAATTGATTTAGTAAAAATTGTTCAATCAACAAAATATTGAATTATATATATTAATCAACAGCTTAACATCATATCATTACTTAACATTATAACATCACTGTTTAGCAACATAGCAATCACATTTATGAATTAACAATGTAACATTATGGATTAACAATATATATAGAAATTTAGGAATTAATAGTGGGTCTAGGTACCTCATTGCCCAGACCTAGACCCCGACCCAACCATCAATGGGTCTTAGAATTTCAGGTCTTAATTACCTACGGTCCAAAAACATGGATCCAGACCCGACTTGTGGCGAATATATTTTGCGTGCACCCATTGCCATCCCTAATCTAGTGTCAATTATTTTGATATAAATACTTATATAAAAGTTAATAATGAAATTAATACTAAATATTGATATCAATAATGTAAACTTTTTTTATATAAATATTTTGATATAAAATTAAATATCGACATAAATATTTTCAATTACTTTGATATAAATATATACATAAATACTTGAGATTCAAAAATAGTTAAAGAGGAGTTGTTCATAAGAACAAATATATCGATTAAAAAGATTGATATAAAACTGATATAATATTTATAAATGAGTTGCTTGTAAGAATAAAAAATACAAACAATATATTTGTGATTAAAAAAAACATTCAACAATGCTTAATATACTAAGTGTTGTTGAAAATAAACATTCAAAAATGCTAATTATACTGAGCGTTATTGAAAGTCTACTTTCAACAATACTTTTTATAGTGAATGTTATTGTATACACATATTTAAATTGAAAACCTCAAACATGTTTTTAAACTTTAGCTCATTTATTCTCTTTCAACTAAACAAAACCATTTGCGTACTAATCTTCAACAACATAACCGAGCATCAACAAATCATTTCCAACAACATTCTACAACTAAACTCCTTTCCACGACATTCAACAAAAATGTGAGTTTTCATTTTATTAGTTTTTTCCTTTGCATGAATGTCCATACTTAAATATCTACTCTGTGATTGTTAATGTCATTTATGTGATTTGAGAAATAATTTTGCCTCTTACTTAATATTTAGCTTAAATGTCTACTAAGTGTGTTACTTTAATCTCCGGGTTTAGAAATGATTTTTCCCTTTGCATGAACATTTAGCTCAAGTTTTTTTGTTGCAGAAAAATAATGGATTCTAAAAAAAGTGCACATTGGATGATCCCAATGAAGCAGGTAATTAATGTAAGAAGTAAATATCATAAGTTAACAATAAAATGAAACATGAAAGGCCAAAAATTTAACATGAAGGGAGGCAATACATTAGAGATCTATATTGGGGTTGTTGTATGACAACTTGTGCCAATATCATCCAACAACTTGAATGATAAAATTTTGAAGAGTTTGAAGGCTATCAGTTAGACAAATTGTATGAAAGTTCCACATAATTTAATGATTTTTTAAACAATAAGAGACAAGTAAGATGTAAGTATTAAAAAAGATTAAAAATATGAATTGTATTTATACCTATTCTAGAAGAGTATCCACAACAATACAACAAGAATTCAATCAAAAGGGACTCCCCATTAATAGGTTCAATATTTGTTTTCTTCCAAACATGAATATTACACCGAGTAAAGATATCACGTGTCATTTTCAGTATGATGCGTATCAAAGAATATGGTATATCTTGATGAAATAATTGAATCAATTGCAATCTTGAAAAAGATATCAACAAAGTGTCCTATTCTATTCTTTACGAGAATCTCTCAACAATAAGCTAATTTCTCAATATTAATAGGAAAGCATAATTTGGACCCACTAAACACTCATTTGCATATATTTTTATAGCAGCTTCAGTGGTGTGCCCATGTTTATCCCAAAAGTAATATTTCTTTCGGTTGGCACATAACGATACTCCTTCTTGATAACAAGGCTTAGTTATAATTGTGAAACCTATACATCAATAAATATTATCAGCAACATTAAAGATATGTAGGTGTGGTTGAAATTCAAGAGATGAATCCCATATGAAATTTAAATTTTAACAATTTAATTACTACTTACCATATTCCTTTGGGGCATTTCTTATTCTATTGAAGAAGTTGAAACTGTCCACATAAACAAATGCTGAACCTGAGAGTTGCTTTTGCAACTTTTGAATCACAATTGGGAGTTTATCCGAGGAAGGCTTAACCTTTTGATTTATAGTTTCATTGCAAAATTGAGAAGGGGAACAACCAAGTTGATTAGAGGTACCAACCACAAATTTTCGTGCTCCTAGATCATATATTGTCTGAAAATTAAAAATTAAATAAAAAAGTAAGTAAAAAATATTAGATGATCAAGTTTAGTCCATGAGTATTTAATTTAAAATCACCTTTATTTTATAAGCTAGTTGCCCGAGAAGGTAATCTGCAAATTCTTTTGGTTCCATGTTTTCATGTTTGAAATAATTGAGAGAATAATCATTGGAACAAATAACAATTAGAAATATGGATTTGGATAAGTGGTCCTTTAGTTTATCGTTACTCTCAAAATGTTTCGGAAGGTCTTTCATCACAGTTAATGTGAAATACTCAATTTGTTTGTCCAATGATATACATTCTCCCTTTAGGAAAAATTAAGATAAAGTAATCAACTATAAATTTTCAAGATTAATAACAATATGCTGAAAATAGTTTATTTCTCCTCTTAAAAAATTTGTGTCATTCAAGATTCCACATGCAACAGATGCAAAATTACAATGAATTTATAATGTAAATTTTTTTACCTCTCATAGTTGGAAACAAGTGTGGAAAAAGTTGGAAACAAACATGGAAAACGTTAGAAACACCGCACTTTCTTTGAAAAAGAATAATATTAAGTTTATTATTCTCACACTTTCTCTTCTTTTTTTTAAAAATAAAATGTCAAAGCTAAAATGGCAGAACTACTTACCTTTTTTTTTCTAAAACAAAATTAATCCAATCGTTATAGTCATAAAATAAAAGAAAACCTTCACTACTTGAAGTAAAAAAAAGAAAGAGGAATAGCATAATATAAAATTCAAAAGGTTTATTACCATTACTTTCACAAAAACAATGCTAACTCATGATATAGTTGAAAATCTTCATAACTATCCCAATACAAAAAATATTGATTTTTTTATTAAAAAAACTCTAACGGCTAAAGAATAAGGTAACTAGAGAATTGAACTAATGACCATTATATAAGTGCAAGGCAATACTAAGAGTATGTAATATAGTGGAATGAATTTCTGGATTATCCCTGCCTCCAATATAGTCAAATAGGATACGTTGATGGTTATGTTCATGGATAGTTTTAAATTGTGAACACAAAATATAGAATGTCAATTGTGGTTTAAGGAAAATTTCTTGTCCTTATGGGTATCACAATAATTTTATGATTATTTACTTAAACTGGGTCACTTTGGTAATTTCTACGATAAATAAAAACACTTGAGTCAATAATGTTTTAAAGAAAATAAGGGTGCTTAAGTTATATTTGAAATAGAGAACAAAAAATAATTCTAAAAAGGTCACTGTATTTTTAAATTAATAAAATCATAACAAATAATTATTATTTTCAGCATACTTTTCAAATAAAAAAGTGCTACAAGATAAAACGTTAATCATGTATTTATTTTACGAAAAATAAAAGTCTCACAAGATAATCAATTTATTAAGTAAATTATTAGAAGGTTACTTATTGTTATTAGATTCTTTGAAAATAAAATAACATGCTTATCATATGCTACATCCAAAATGGAATAGTCGTTATCGAAATCCTCCCAGGTCGAACTATAAATATACCCTCAAACCTCTAGTTGAAAACAAACAAAATAACATAGAAGTAAGGTTGTTGTTAGAGTCAACATCCTGAAGTAAGGCTTGCATCAATGCCCCACTTCGGTGACCACACATTGCACCCCTTCTTTGCCATGTTCCATGCTTTGTCGCTCGCCTTTGTCTAGTGCCAATACTTGACACACATCCAAAACACGCGATTTTCCTTGCGAGTTCCGACACTGTTTACTATGTACCCCTCTCGTTTTTCGTTCACGCGTATATTGTTATGCTTCTTTTTTTATTTTAATAACATTAATAATAATGGATAGTAAACAAAACTAGAATAATAATTAGAAATAATAATGTTAATGTATGAGGTTTATTCTATGATTAACAAAAAATTTAACTCATGTGTTATTGTGATAGTTTTATAAAAATAAAGGATGATTTATGAATAGTAAAATGATTGATTTATAATTTGTGATGCCTATTAAATGGAAAATAAATAATATTCAATGAAAGATAAATCTGGCAAATAATGTTTTACTGAATCCTGGGTGGTTTTCGAAATTTCTAGGATAAATAAGAACATTTGGGTCTAATTATTATTTTTTAATATAATAAGAGTTTTAAGTGATTTCTTAGATAATATACCAAAACTAATCTTCATATTAAAATGCACGAATCTAAACTATAGATCTTAGGGACACCAACCAGAGATGAAATAAAGTAAAAGAATCCAAACTACGATGAATTTGAGTTTCCTCATATTAAAGTGCACCCACAGCACAAAGTTAGCATAGTAGTTCTTTCCTATGTTGTTCCCCCCTAAGGCATGGTTGTAATTCATAAATGATAAGCACTTACTATGTGATCTTACTGAATTAGTAACTTTCAGATTTTTGACAAGAGGGTACCTCCTGAAGTAGTGGATCTTGTTTCAATGTTGCTTCAGTACTATTCTCCTAATGTATTTTGCACCACTGTAAGAGTCCTTAATTTGCTTATTTAGGAAAATATTCAATGCTCTAAATTTATTAGCCTAATCGTTTCTTGTTTACAGTTGGTTACATGAGCAACCCCTTATTCAATATTTTGTGAGAGCCAAACGTGAGCTTCCCAAAGTGGGCGACCATTATTGTGTTTGTACATAATGATACTTCTTCTTGATAACATGGCTTACTTATATTTGTGAACCCTATACATCAATAAATAAATATTATCAGCAATATTAAAGATATATTGGTGGGTTCGGACTTCTAGAGATGAATCCATACAAAATTTAATTTTTAAGAAGTTAATTGCTACTTACCATATTTTTTGGGGCATTTCTTTTTTTGTTGAAGAAGTTGAAACTGTCCACATAAAAAAACGATGAACCTAAGAGTTGCGTATGCAACTTCTGAATCATAATTGGGAGTTTGTTTAATGAAGGCTTAACCCTTCGATTTATAGATTCATTGCAAACATGATACGTGGAACTACCAAGTAGATTAGATGTAGAATTCATATATTTTCGTGCTCCAGATCATATATTGTATCCAAATTAAAAATTAAATAAAAATGTATGAAAGAAAATATTAGATGATCAAGTTTAATCCATGAATATTTAATATACAATCAACTTTGTTTTACAAGCTAGTTGCACAAGGAGGTAATCTGCAAATTCTTATGGCTCCATGTTTATATATATGGATTTGGATAAGTGGTGCTTTAGTTTATCTTTACTCTCAAAATGTTTCGGAAGGTCTTTTATCACAATTGAGGTGAATTACTCAATTTGTTTGTTCCATGTCAAAAATTCTATCTTCAGGAAAAAAACATGACAAAGTAAACAGCTATTAATTTTCAAGATGAATAACAATGTGTTGAAAATATTTTGTTTCTTCTCTTACAAATTTGTGTCATTCAAGATTCCACATGCACCATATACATAATTGATCCCTGTGGTTATTAGATATCTTTTAGATTTAGAGACATCCAAGTATGGAAGTAAAAGTGGTAAACCCAACTTAATAGGTACATAATCCATATAGAAAAATCATTATAATAATTACAATAACCATAATGTTGCTTTGAAAGTACAATGGATGTGATGGTGACAATTATAGTTTTTATAAATTATAATCAACCCTAATTATATGAAAGAGTGCCTTAGAGTAGATTATAATTTCAAACTTACCAATAAGATCTACGAAGGGTGCTACGTTTTCCTTAGCAAGTGTTTTAAGATTGTTATTATTTCTAG
>NC_032017.1:12910234-12915843 GCF_001865875.1 Lupinus angustifolius | reverse complement strand
TCCAAACACATATAATGCTGGCAGGTCGCTCTTTCCACCATTGACTTTGGCATAAAGGAAATAACCCATAAAGCTTTGAAACTTATCATTTCTTCTTATTTCAGTATTTGATGATGATGAATGTTCTTAAAGTAAAGTACGATGAATTTATAATGCAATTTTTTTACCTCTCGTAGTTAGAAACAAGTGTGGAAAACGATGGAAACAAACATGGAAAACGTTGGAATCATTGCACTTTCTTTGAAAAATAATGATAGACAATTTTGCACTTTCTATTAATTTTTGTAAACAAAAATGTCAATGGTAAACTGACAAAATTTCTTATTTTTTCTAAACCAAAGTTTACGCAATCCTTTTAGTCATAAAACCAAAGAAAATCTTCACTACAAGGAGTAAAAAAGGAAACAAGAATTGTATAACATAAAATTCAAATAGTTTATTACCTTCACATTCACCAAAACAAAGTAACTAATAGTAGAAATCTTCATAAGTCTCCTAATACCAAAAATGTTGGAAAAAAAATTGAAAAAACTCCAGTGTCTTAAGATTAAGGCAATTAAAAAATTTGAACTATTAACCATTATATTAGTGCAAGACACTATCGATAATCTATAATATAGTGGCATGATTTCTTGGTAATCACATAGTCAACTAGGATATGATGAGGGTTATGTTAGTTTATGGGATAATTAAAATTGTGATCCAGAAATTGTGAACACCTAATTTTGTCCATTACTAGAAAATAGAACGATAGTTTTTTGTGGTTTTATAATTATGGTTATTTTTTGTTGATATGGTATCACACTAATTTTATGATTATTTACTCAATCTAAGTCATTTCGGTAATTTCTAGAATAAATAAATACATTTGGTTTTTTAAATGAAAATAAGGGTATTTTATTGATTTTTAAAAAAAAACAAAAAAAAAATAGTTCTGAAAATGTTAGTATATTTTTAAATTAGTAAATTCATAACGTCTAATAATTATTTTCGGCGAGTTTCTCAAATAAAATAATAAAAATTATGAAGTATTTATTCTCTAAAAAATGAAAATCTAACATGATAATCAATTTACTAAGTAAAAGATAAGAGTGTTGCCTATGGTAATGATACTTTTTGTAAATAAAATAACAAGTTTATCATATGTTTTTTTCAAAATGGTATATTCGTTATCAAAATCCTCTCATATCCAACTATAAACAGATTCTCTGACCTCTAATTAAAAACAAATTAAAAAACACCAAAAAATAACATAGAGATAAGGTTGGCGTTAAATTAGAATTATTTTCTTGAAGTAAGGATAGAATCGTGCCCCACATTAGCGACCACTCATTGCATCCCTTTCCTACCTAATGTCTTGCTCTGTCACTCTCCTTTGTCTAGTACCAATGCTTGACATGCGTCCACAATATGCAATTTTCCTTGTCAAACCCGACACCATGTCCTATGTACCCTCTCATATTTCGGGCAGGCGTATAGTCTCTTGCTTACTTTTTTATTTCATTAACAATAATGATTTATATAAAAAATGAATGATTTTTATTCTATAATTTATATAAAAAATGTAAGTTTTGTATTATTGGACATTTTTATTAACAATGATGATTTATGAACAGTAAAATGATGGATTTTTGACTTTTTCATTTTTGTGGCAATTTGCGTCTTGTGCCTATTAAGTTCCTATTAAATATTTTACAAATAAAACATGTTCATAGAAAATAAATATATAAGTAAACTATTAAATATTTAAACTATTAATTCTGAAAACTTTAAAATACTTACATCAAACACATAGCCTAAGTTTTGTAATTTAGCCTTCTTCTGAAGAGCATCAAAAGTCGAAGTCTGCATAGAAGTATGAGCACTTGTGCTATGGTATTGTTCAAATAGCATGTACAACTTCTTCTTAACGAAATGCAACTTTGTTTCAAAAGTAGAATCATAAAGTGTTTCAAAATAATAATTCAATGTCTCCAACTTCACCCTTGGATCAAGAATTGCCATCATTACAAACACAATACTATAATCATCTGAATATTTCTCAAACTTCTTAAGAATCCTATTAGTCATGCTCATCAATACTTCATCTTCATCTCTTAAAGTATCAAGGAGTACACATGGAATCTTCCAAACTTGCATAAAATACAAGTTGGAAGCAGGATAAGATGTGCCGGAAATCAAGTTTCTCGTAGGATAGAAAGGCAACAAAAACACATGGATTTTTTCTGCTATGTTCCACTCTTCTACTGAAGGAAAAAACCTATAATTATCATTATACATGTGGAGCTTTTCAAATACATGATTATATTTAAGACCATATTCAAGTAGAGTTCCACCATGTAGGAGCATCTAGACACAAGCCAACAGAAGTATCAACCCCACCTATCTTCCCTGAGTTTATACTAGGTATCACTAGCTACCTTCAACCCCTCTTGGACAAATAGATTCAATATGTCTGCAGAACAACGCACATGATAGAATTGTCTATCACATAACAATGAGTTTTCCATAATAAGCTTATTTTTCAATTGCTCTTGTGTGACATCATTGGAGGGAGCATTATCTAAAGTTAGAGAAAATATTTTTGTCTTACCCCATTCATTCAAAAACTCAAGTATTTTTTTTAGACAATTCAGATCCAATATGAGGGAGGTGCGTGTGACAAATGTTAATAATTTTACTTGCTAGCTTCCAATTTGAATCAACATAATGAGCAGTGAAACAAATATAACACTCACTTGCATAAGCTGTCTACAAATCAGAAGTTAGAGCTATTCTAATAGGAATGCTAGACATCTCCTTTTAAGCCTATCTTTTTCTATCATGTAGATTCTCATGACATCAGCCTTAGTCGTATTTCTAGAATCAGGATTCAAGTAGTTAATTAAGCATCTAATCTTCTTAAACTATACAAATTTAAAAGGTAAATCGTATTCAATGATTGCACAAGCTAACATGTCACATACCACCATTTGATCAATCTTTCGAGACATCAATTTTTCGTCCATATCCATAACCATTTGACCAGCATCACCATGTTTTATTTTAGTACATATTGCTTTATGACGATGTAAATGTGATGTACCTAGTCTTTACCATCACTAACTCCACATTTATATATGTTTTTGCAACTATTGTATTTAGCCCTCTCAATCCCGTCATCTGTAACTCCTATCTTGGTGAAAGATTTCCATCGGAAGTTAGAGATTTAGGTTGTTTGTTACTCTTACCCAATTCAACCGATTGAGACTCTTGAATCTCATCTTCCACATATTCCGTCTCATTGTTAACATTAATAAAATTTGAATTATGATCAGAACCTTCCATATTAATTGATGTCCAAAATAAAAACAAAATACACAAAATAAGGTTAGCACACAATACCACATTATATCCCCATGCTATAGAGTCTACCTTTTTAGAATGTATAAATACATTAAGTAAAACTTAAATGTAGATTGCAATGAATTACCATTAAGAAAGAGTAAAATGAGTGAACAAATATTCTATTTAATGAATAGAATCTAGCAAGGGAATACATAGTAAAGAAAAATCATACACTTAGTTCTGAACTGAGATACTTCAAAATAATTATCTTTACCAATCTAAAAATTTACATTCCACTTACCTCAAAATATACATTATGTCATGTTTAATTCTAATTCTTTTAAATATGTAAAGAGTGAATTTTACTTTTACAAATAAATCTTTTCAATACACGAGAACATTCTTTTCCAAGTCTTTTATTTCTAAATCGTTTCGAATTATTTGTTGGAAACATGATAAGAAAGAGACCACAATCTGAAGGTACTCCAACCATAGAAATAGTTACATGATATCATTTTTTCTAGAATCAATTTCATTTTAAACAAGCAATCTATCTACAAGTTTTAGGAGTTGGCGCAAAAGTATAATTAAGTACCATCAAACACAGTAATAACTCAATGGTATCTATCATCGCGAACATGCTACTGAAATAGAACAAAGAAATAATTTCACAATATCTCTATAGAGAACTTCGCAAGGTCATTCAACAACATATGATAGATCAGAAGCCAAGAAATTGATTTTTCGATAAAAAACGAAGAGCATTAGTAAAGACAAAATTGGAAGCTAATACAATAAGAGAAAGGGGTTCTTAGTTCTTACCATTGAAGTTAGTTATAGAAAGGGATGGCAACACTCCTATTAGAGAGATGGGATAGAAAATAGTCTTCAATGCTTCAAGGCTTCAAGCAAAGGAAGGATTCCTTTGTGGCATAATTCACATATATAGATAGGGGAATTCTGGTACTGATAAGTTGGCAAACTTTGGCATATACATTTGGACATTCTCTTTGTGGAAAATAATTCCTAACTTTATATTAGACGATTATAATAGGAATATGTTAGGTCTCCCTAACTATAGATTCAATGACAGGTAATTGTCCTCCTTGCTTCTTATTTTATATATATATATGTGTGTGTGTGAGGGGTGTTTTTGTGCCTTTGCTTAAAAAAAACTATATATACATGTCCTATAATTGATATCAATTTAATAAAAGATTAAAAGTGAAAGTGAGAGTCATGGATGAATTTTCTTGAATTTATTTTTCTTAAATATTAAATGAAATTGAAAAGCCAAAAACGTCATTATTTGATTATTTGTTTTTTTGGATGGATTGAGTATACATCCAAATGGATATAAGCATAGATATCCATTGGATATAATGGACGAATTTGGATGGATTTGGATGCCTTATGAATTATGGATAATTTTATCACTTCTAATTCTTGGAGAACAGTCTATGTGGTAAAAATTTAAGAGTCCACTTATAAGTTGGACTTTAGAAGGGAAAATGAAAATGGAAGACTTCAAATTCGTAAAATACATTTATTAGATGACTTTGGAGCTTTCTATTCTTCCACTATAAAATCTAACTCATAAACAATACAATACATATTAGTAACTACGGTCCGGATCCTAAGCTTTACCTAGAGCTAAGGTCTTATACTGCAGCAAGGATGGTAGTTTCAAAGACTTAAGAATCATAATATTACAAAATGTCTTACGAATATGATAAATTGTGATGTACTGTTTACGGAACACACAAAAATAGTTATATCTATCCATTATCAGAGTAAAGATTTATATATAGTTAGTGCATCAACCAACATTCATTTGTACTACTTGTATTTAACAGTCAATAATGATTGAATGGTAGATGATGTAGTGACTGTAGAAAAAACTCTTACACTGTCAGTGCATACATTTTTTTTCTCATACATAAAAATGAAAAATTAATTTCAGCACTTCTATTAAATTAATATATAATTTTTAAGATAAAATTATATTTTTATCGTTCTTAATCAACATCCTTAGAGTTACCGTCAAGATATCCCATTATAAAAATATACAAATAATTGTTAAAAAATGCGGTTTATGACTTGATCCCTTTACTGAATATAGCCCGACAAAGATTCCCTATTCTACAATTTTCTTATCCTCATGACTTGATCCCTTTACTTTATAAAAGAATATTAAAATATTGATTTTTATTTTGTTTATTTTTATTTTTAATCGAATGAAGCATTCTAATAAATTTGTGAACAAAATAGGACATGAATAA
>NC_032017.1:12909438-12910134 GCF_001865875.1 Lupinus angustifolius | reverse complement strand
AATGAGAATCTATAGCAAAAAAATAAACACGTTCTTTAGTCATTTGTTATATTTGACGCGTTTTTCAACTAAATGCAATCCAACAACCTTATACTATACTTACTTCCAGCCCAAATGTGTTGAATGATTCTCACTTGAAATCCTTATTGTCTTGCAAGAGGTAATACATTCAAAGTTTCATATTTTTGTCGTAGGCATTCTTGTTTTTGTGATGTTACATTCAACAAAAAAATTTATAGCAAACATTGTTGATTTTTAAGAATGCTTTGTGCATGGATTGTTGATTTTCCCACATTCAATAGTATTTTTTTTGTAGCAAATGTCAATAAATTTTAGACATTCATTATCTTTTTTTTGTACCAAATATTTTTGATTTCAGTTGCTTGTAGGATGACTTTTGTTGAATTTTAGACATTCAATAACATTGTTTTACCCTTTCTCTGATTTTCTTCTTGTTTTTTATTATTTTTTGTCGGTAGTTGAAGGTCCGAGTTTTCACGTAAAACAACCCATAAGTTAAACATGATTTGTTTTTTTTTTGTATGATTGGGCTCTTTACAAAGTTTATGTTTTTTCATATTTGTTTATTATTAGAAATATTTTGAGATTTTTCTGTTTGTGGATTCTTACTAAGTTTTAAATCTTGTTTATTGCCATATATAATTTTGTTGGTATAATTATTTTATGCTCGACTTA
>NC_032017.1:12895757-12909338 GCF_001865875.1 Lupinus angustifolius | reverse complement strand
AAATGACTGATTTGTATATTTGTTTAAATTAGCTAACTTTTTAATGTTTCATTCATGTGGAATGCAAGTTGTTTGATTTGGTATTTGGAAGGGAAAACAAATGATGAGGAGGAGTGGTGCTGGGAAACTATAATGGCTTATGTGCTTTTTTCTGTGTATGTTGATGTAGATATCATTTCATCCACTTCAGCTCTAGGTAGGTAATGGGATTCAGAAGCTTTTTTAGGACATTTCTTCCCTTGCATTTCCTTTTATAATTCAGTTAAGTGTTATAATGGGGAATACTAATACTCTAGTTATTGGTTGTTCAAATTGCATATGAAATACTTGTCATTGATTGCATACAGTGGTAGATCTTGATGTAAAGATTAGGGGATAACAATACTTAATTATAATTTTAATTAAGATGAGTAAAAAATAAAGAAATATATATAATTGTTTAAAAGTTTCAAAATAACATATTAACTATAAATAACAATAATAAAAAATTAAACACATTAAAATAAAAATATCCATTTATTTAAAGTGTCTTAAACTCATCGGTGATTGAACTATATGTAAAATTTTCATTTATTTCCTTTTCACTATAAATTAACCTATTGTTTGCAAGAAATTTAACTTCTATCTTATTATATAATTTTGTTGGTTGTCTTCATTGCTGAAAATTTTGTAATAGGTATATCATAATACTTAAGATAAGATCAATAACTCAAGAAAGTATATAATATACATTTACGTTCCTCATATTGCTTGTCAAAGTTATACTTAATTTAGAGATGATTGAGGTTTTTTTAAACATGAATAACTAACGGCAAGTTGGACTATGTATATCATGAAAGCCAAACTTGCATGAAAGAGGGTAGATATTCACACGAGCAAGAGCCTTAGTAAAGATATCTACAATCTGAACTTTAGTAGAAATAAGCATCAAGTGAACACACCACTTAAAACCTTTTCTCTAATTGAGTGACAATTAATTTAAATGTGTTTTGTTCTTTTATGAAACATTGGATGACATCAATATATAAAGGGTAGAGTTTTTTATTTTTTTTATTTTTTTAAACAAAGGGCAAAAGAGCCCCACATATATCAGAATAGGAACATGAGTACAAGTAGGAGTTAGTTAGAAAATCTATAGTTAGGAAGTCCTAATCTATTTCTATTAAAGTCCTCAACTATGCTACAAGGAATTTCATTCCACCAAGTAAATGATCTAGATCGAATTCCATAGCTAGCAAGTCTATCTGCACAAGCATTTCCCTCCCTATGAATGTATGTGATCCAGCAATCCATGGACTCCATCAAAGCTTTGCATAATCGCCATTTGTTCATGAGCTTCCAAGGAATGTTAATTAAGCCATTAAACATTTGAGTAACCAACAGAGAGTCACACTCCAACTAGATATAATTCCACCCCTTTTGATTAGCAAATTGAATTGCCATCAATGCCGCATTTAGTTCTGCAAATAGAGCATGTTGAGCATCAAACAAATTAGAGAAACCTCCCAAAAAGTAGCCGTTATGGTCCCTGAATATGGCTCCCCCTCCGGCTAGACCCAATGCACCATGAGCAGCACCATATGAGTTTATCTTTATTCTGCCCCTAGGAGGAGGGTACCAGATAATTTCCTTAATGCTAGGAGCTTTCCTGTAGGTAATTGAAACCTGAAGACTTGTCAAGATTGAGAAGTCATGAATAGAAGAATTGGCAAAGGATTTTGTTGAATTGCCAGATAAGGAAGTTGCTACTTTGATGCTGCTGATAGCTCGGCTAAGAAGAATGTTTTTGTCTTCAAATCTACTCTTGTTTCTGCAATGCCAAATATTGTATATGGAATGTATGACAGCAGAGGTGAACACGTCTTTAAGCTGAATACTCTCATTCTTATTACTGTTAAGGATGCCAGAGATGGAGGATGAATTGATATGGAAACCAAATGTGCAGCTTACCCAATTTCAAATATCCTTAGAAAAAGAACAATGGAGAAATAGGTGTTCAGAGTTTCCTCACTATTCTTGCAAAGATTGCACTTAGAAGCCATTGAACAACCTCTAGCCTTCATATTTTCGTCTGTAGGAAGTCTATGCATAATCAATCTCCAAGTTGTAAAGGACTTGGAGGAAGGAATGTATGAAGACCATATTTGTTTGCACCAATTCATCTCCTGGGTAGTAGAGAGGATATAGTTAAAAGCCTCATTGAGGCTTAGCTTACCATCACTGGATTGTTGCACACCATTCTGTCTTTGTTATTAGAGATGTATATATGCGATATTTGGAGGGCAATTGTTGGAAACTTGGTAGCTAACTTCTGAGCAATTATCCAGCTTGAGTTTGCAGTGAAATCAGCTACTGAAGCCAGCAGAGTAGAGTGTATTTCAGGTGAGATGTTGAGCAAATCAAACAGAGTTCTCCTCTACCAATTGTCTGTCCAAAAGTTGATATCCCTGCCATCCCCTATTGTTGGATATTGCAAGTTGCATATTGGCTTTAATACTTGGCCAAATTGATGACTTATACTATTTGTTAGGATTTCCAAATCTTGTCCTGAAGAAAGTTGCCCACTCTTGATCAGATGAGAGCCTATCCCAGGCAAGCTTTAGCATAGCAGCCTGGTTTATCTTCTTCAGGGACCTCAAACCAAGCCCCTCTTCCTTAGTATTAGAGCAGATTTTTGACCATGCAACTGTGACCAACTTCTTTACCTTGACATCCCCTAACCAAATAAAATTTCTGATGCAGGAGTCCAAGTGTTTTAATAGCTTAGAAGGCCAGCTATATATGTGAAAGATATATATCAGCATGCCATGTATTACTGATTTTACAAGCTCAACCCTGCCCGTTATTAATAATGATGAACCTTTCCACTTAATTGAGTATTTTATCAGCAATGTCCTGCAGATGACTCATCCTAGGCTTCCCTTTAAAAAGAGGAACACCTAGGTATTTGACAGGGAGGCTGCCCACATGAAGCTTAGGTAAGAAGCCAGGTTTGCTATTTTCCTAGCATAGGCATTAGCTATGTAGAACTTGCATTTGTTTGTATTCATGCTCTGACCAGAAACTTGAGCGTAGTCAATGATTAATTGTTTAAGAGCTAGCAAGTCTCTTTTAACACCTCTATAGAAAATTAAAATATCATCTGCATAAAGAACATGAGAAGGGGTGAGTAGATTCCTAGGGCCAACAATAGGTTTGATCTTCCCAGCCTCTAAGAGTTTTGTGATTCCTCTGCTAAGAACCTCTTCAGTCAAGCAGAAAAGATGGGGAGATAATGGATCCCCCTGTCTGACCCCTCTTTTGCAGCTAAAGAATCTTATGCTCTTACCACTGATATTTATTGAGAGCTTTGAAAATTGGAGTATTGTGTTTATCCAGTTGATGAATCTCATGTTGAAACCAAATGCTTTTAGAGTGTCCAACAGGAAATTCTAGTCAAGTGTATCAAAAGCTTTCCTTATGTCAAGCTTGATTGAAATGTTGCCACCAAAGGTTTTGTGCTCTAGCAGATTGATTGCCTCAGAGGCTATGCAAATGCAATCTTGGATGGATCTGCCTTTGATAAAGCCTCTATGTTGAGGAGAAACAATTCTAGCAGCTATGGATGTAAGCCTATCAACAATAACCTTTGTGATTATTTTGAACTGGAAATTTGCCAGGGCAATAGGCCTATAATCCTCAATCTTCTCAGCATTAGAATCCTTAGGAACTAAAACCACACTATTGGAGTTCATGTTTGGAAGGATCCAACCTGAATTGAAGAATTGGTTAACTGAGTTGCATATATCCTTGCCAACTATATCCCATTATGTTTGGTAAAAACCACCACCAAATCCATCTGGGCCAGGGGCACCATCCCCATTCATTAAGAACACATCACCCTTGATTTCCTCTGTAGATGGCACACAAGTCATATAGTTGTTCTCTGCCTCAGTTACTAGGCAAGGTATAACTTCACTAGTGAGGGAGTTATTAGTAGTTACATTTAGAGAGCCAAATAAGTCAGTAAAAAAATTCAGAGCATCATGACCAATTTCCTCCTAATCAGTGATCACCTCCTCACCAACCTTTAAAAGATTCATGGATTTGGAAACGTGTCTGATTTTGGTAACTCTATGGAAGAAACTTGTGTTCCTGTCACTATTAATGTGCCAATTCACTCTAGCTTTCTCCTTCCAAAAATCCTCTTCCATATTCAGAGCAATGAGAAGGTTTTTTTGAGCCAAAACGTCTTGATCCAAATAATCATTGTCCTGGCCAAGCTCATTGATGCAATTCTGGATTGTGTGAACCTCATTCATAGCATCTTTCACCTTTTGGTGAACATTGCCAAACACACACACATTCCAAACTTTGAGAACAATTTTGAGTCTTTTGAGCTTAGATGCCAATATGAACATTGGGCAACCATACACCCTAGCTCTCCATGATTCCTCAATGACCCTAATGCAGTCAGGGTGCTTCAACCACATTTTGTGGAATATGAAAGATGATATTCTATTGTGATCAGAATTGTTAGAGCATAATTGGATGGTGATCAGAAGAGATCTTGGGGAGAGTACAACAAGAGACCTGTTGCCAGTTTGAGATCCACTCCTCATTACAGATAGCCATATCCAGCCTCTTCTCAGTTAGAGTAGGGCCCATTCTATTGTTAGACCATGTAAACTCAGCACCCCTAGTGATTAGGTAAATAAGCTCAACATTATCAGAAAAGGTTTTAAACTCCTCTAAGGGAACTCTAGATGGAATTCTGGATCCCCTGTACTCATTAGACCCGAGAATTACATTAAAATCACCTATACAGTACCATCAGCCAAGATAAACCTCCATGAAATTTGTATGTTCAGACTAAAGAATCCTTATAGCTATATAATTAGTGCTTGCATACACTGCAGAAAGGAAGAAGTTTTTGTTCTCAATGGAGATAGCAATAGAAAATTGTTGATCTGTGGAGGATATCACAGTAGGAACAAGGTCTTTGCTACACAATCCCCATAAGGGTGTGCGACAAGTGTACTACATATGTCTCATATTTAATGGAGGTTCCAAATATATTTTTACTTATACAATTAACTTTATCTATACTAGAGTGTTGACATGCACTATCATACATACCAACCGCTTTCTATCATTTATAATGTACATCTTGTATGTCATTAATATCAACTATAATATTTTAGATTAAATATTTATAATCTACAGTTGAATTTATTCGATTTGTATAATGTTCAATTTAGAAAATTGAACATTCATGTTCTACATTCAAAACTGATACTTATAATGTAAGAAGAAATAGTTAACCAAATAATATGCAACATATATTGGTTGGAGAGGAACATTGGTTATATATGGTTTTTTTGGTAAAAATTAGAAAATAGTGAGGGCAAAATAGGGAGAACCACAAATTACACCGTGGTGGGTGGTTATTTTGAGTTTTACCTTTATAAGTAGTATAGATATGATAAGTATGTTATTATTTTTAAATTTTGTTTTGTTATGCTCTATGCATAAATTCGTTCAATGTCTTGTTAATTGCAATAATCATTGTTTTATATTATTATATAGTTGTTGTATAATTGAAATAAGGGTCTCCATAGAGTAAGAAACATATGAGATTGTTTAATGCTCATTAACTAGATGATCTCATACAAATATATTGGACTCAAATCCCAAAAGGTAATGATAATTAAGTCCAAAAAAGTATATACTTCGTTTTTACATTTCTATGAGATACCATTAAATTATTTGCGGCCTAATTTTTTAACACATTAGACCTACAAAATATCAGGTTGATACTACTTCCAAACAGTTAAGGTCAAGTCTAACAGAGAATAGAAAACCACTTCGAAGACTACCTAAGTATCCACGCTTCTAACTTTCTGATGTATAAGAGGAACTTCAACAGTGGAATTCATAAAATAAGGAAAGATAAAAGCACAAGAAAATAGATTGTTATCCAACAAAGAAATTAAAACAATATTCCAATAAAAAGAATGGTGCATATGTATTTCATTAATGACACATCATTCTTACATAAAAAACTCTATAGGCTAATTTGTTAGAAGAATATATTTTTACTCACTTGAGTAAAATATTGTGTATTCACTCCCACATAAGTACATATCAAACATTACTTTTGGAGTTAAGTAAACTACAAGAATCCCAATCTTAACCATATTGCGGTGCATGGAATTACAATTAAAAAGGAACTTCCCTATTGACTACTTTTAAAGTCTGAAATAAAATTAACGCATGCAATATACATATCTTCAAAAATTAGGATCATACAAATAAACTAAGAATTTGATCATTTCAAAGATGCAAATTGCCTTGGAGTATTTGCACGACTGTATTGTTTCATCATGGCAATTATCAGAGCTGTGTAGGATTGAAGGTCGCATCATGGTAACTTCTCTATATTATTCTAAATATTGCATGAGCACTTACGTGTGGTTAGTAATTGGTTGCAGACATTTTGGTAATTTAATATTCAATGTACACAAAATAAGGGGATCAAATAAAATTGAAGCTCAGATGATCATAGATTTCATCCATTTTGGATGAAGAGGTGATAAACCCTCTACACACATGATATTTTCCTCACAGCTCGTAATGCTGCACCAGCAAGGAATCAAACCCAACCTTGGCAGGGTACTATCCTACCACTATACCACTGGTGCTTGTTGAGTATTAGTTCAAAACAGAACATATTGATATTAGAAAATAATTGTGCCACTTCACCACTATGCTAGTAGTAATTTTACTTATTTTGAGCCTTGAATTTTTCATATATTGACCTTCTATATTAAAAAATAGATAATGATCATTGATGTTATGAAGTTTGAAACAAATTAGAGTAATGTTTATAACATAAATATTATTGATAAGTGTCAAATTGATCATATTTTATACACCATATTTTACATCACTTTAAATANCAGCCCCGAAAGCGCAATGGAAAGTCAATATTAAGAGTTGTTGTTTTTCTATTCTAGCATTGTGATGTTTTAACTTTTTTATATAATCTTAAATTTTCGAATTCTTTAAAATTAAATACACAATTAGACTTTATTTTTCAACAATATCATTATTTATTACTCCACTTTTTCACCCCTTATTTCTTCATTTCTTTCAAATGTAGTTTCAATTTCAATTAAATATGATTATACTAGTCAAATTGTATGAAAGTTCTACAACATTTAATAATTTTATAAACAATAAAAAACAAGTAAATGTAAGTATTATAAATGGTTGAAAATATGAATTGTATTTGTACCTATTCCAGAAGAGTGTCCACAATAATATAACAACAATGAAAAGGGATTCGACATTAATAGAGGTTCAATTTTCTTTCTTTCCTAAATTGAATGTTACAACGTGTAAAGATATCGCATGTCGTTTTGAGTATGATGTGTATCAAAGAATATGGTATATCTTGATGAAATAATTGAATAAATTACAATCTTGATTAAGATATCAACAAAGTGTCATATTCTATTCCTTATGAGAATCTCAAATTTGAATGAGCTAATTTCTTAATATTCATAGGAAAGCACAATTTGGATCCACTAAAACAAGCTTTTGCATATATTTTTATAGCAGCTTCAGTGGTGTGCCCATGTCTATCCCAAAAGTAATATTTCTTCCGGTTAGCACATAATGATACTCCTTCTTGATAACAAGGCTTAGTTATATTTGTGAACCCTACACAACAATAAATATTTTCAGCAACACTAAAGATATGTAGGTGAAGTCGAACTTCAAGAGATGAATCCCATATAAAATTTAATTTTTAAGAACTTAAATGCCACTTACCATATCTTTTTGGTGCATTTCTTATTCTATTGAAGAAGTTGAAACTGTCCACATAAACAAACAATGAACCTGAGAGTTGCTTTTGCAACTTTTGAATCACAATTGGGAGTTTGTCCGAGGAAGGCTTAACCTTTCGATTTATAGTTTCATTGCAAAATTGAGAAGGGGAACAACCAAGTTGATTAGCGGTACCGACCACAAATTTCCTTGCTCCTAAATCAAATATTGTCTGCAAATTAAAAAAAATAAATAAACATGTAAGAAAAAATTTAGATGATCAAGTTTAGTCCATGAATATTTAATTTAAAATCACCTTTATTTTACAAGCTAGTTGTCCGAGGAGGTAATCTGCAAATTCTTCTGGTTCCATGTTTTCATGTTGGAAATAATTGAGAGAATAATCATTGGAACCAATAACGATTAGATATATGGATTTGGATAAGTGGTGCTTTAGTTTATCTTTACTCTCAAAATGTTTCGGAAGGTCTTTCGTCACAGTTGAGGTGAAATACTCAATTTGTTTGTCCAATGACAAACATTCTCCCTTCAGGAAAAATTAAGACAAAGTAAACAACTATAATTTTTCAAGATGAATAACAATATGCTGAATATATTTTGTTTCTCTCTTACATATTTGGTATCATTCAAGATTCCACATGCACCAGATGCATAGTTGACCCCTGCAGTTACTAGATACCTTCTAGATTCAGAGACACCCAAGTATGGAGGTGAAAATGGTAAACCCAACTTAATAGCTTCATAATCCAAATAGAAAAATAGTTATAATAATTCCTAAAACCATAATGTTGCTTTGAAAGTGCAATGGATGTGATGGTGACAATTATAGGTTCTATAAGTTACAATCAACCCTAATTGTATGAAAGAGTGCCCCGGGTAGATTAAAATGTCAAACTTACCAATAAGGTCTGCGAAGGTTTTGCCATTGGTATACCTGCCAGTGGATGTATTATTGAAGTCTATGCCGTAGGGAGCTACATTTGCCTTAGCTAGTGTTTTGAGATTGTTATTATTTCCCGCATCTAAACCTGAATCCCCAAACACATATAATGCTGGCACATGGCTCTTTGCACCATTGACTTTGGCATAGAAAGCTTGATAGGCTATACATGAAATAACCCAGAAAGCTTTGAAACTTGTCATTTCTTCTTATTTAGTTATTTGAAGATGTTGAATGTTCTTATAGTAAAGTACAAAGAATTTATAATGTACATTTTTACATCTCATAGTTGGAAACAAGTGTGGAAAACGTTGAAAACAAACATGAAAAACTTTGGAAACAGACATGAAAAACGTTAGAAGCAACGCACTTTCTTTGAAAAAGTATAATAGACAACGTTCCACAACCACATTAAGTCTATTATTTTAACACTTTCTCTTATTTTTTGGAAAAGAAAATGTCAAAGCTAAAATGACAAAACTTCGTATTTTTTTCTAAAACAAAATTTACCCATCGTTATAGTCATTAAATAAAAATAAAACCTTCACTACTAGGAGTAAAATAAGAAAGAAGAATTGCATAAAACATAAAATTCAAATGTTTTATTACCATCACGTATTCACCGTGACAATGCTAACTAATATTATAATAAAAAATCTTCATAAATATCCTAATACCAAAAAAATTGATTTTGTTTTAAAAAACTAGAGCAGTTAAAGATTAAGGCGACTAGAGAATTTGAACTAATGACAATTAAATTGGTGCATGGCACTACCAAGAGTCTGTAATACAGTGGCATGATTTCTTCATTGACTCCAATATAGTCAACTAGGGTATATTGATGGTTATCTTGACTTGTGGGATAGTTTGAAATTGTAAACATATAATTTTGCCCTTTCCAAACAAAAATAAAATGATAGTTTTTTTGTGGCTTTATAATTACCATTATTTTTTGTCCCTATGGATATCACAATAATTTTATGATTATTTACCCAATCTAGGTTACTTTGGTAATTTCTAGGATAAATAAAGAATTTGATCATTTCAACGCTGGAAATTGCCTTGGAGTATTTGCATGACAGTATTGTTTCATCATGGCAATTACCACAACTGTGTAGGATTGAAGGTCGCATCATGGCAACTTCTCTATATTATTCTAAATATTGCATGAGCACTTAATGCTGCACACCAGCAAGGAATCGAACCCAACCTTGGCAGGGTACTATCCTACCACTAGACCACTAGTGCTTGTTGAGTATTAGTTCAAAACAGAACATATTGATATTAGAAAATAATTGTGCCACTTCACCACTATGCTAGTAGTAATTTTACTTATTTTGAGCCTTGAATTTTTCATATATTGACCTTCTATATTAAAAAATAGATAATGATCATTGATGTTATGAAGTTTGAAACAAATTAGAGTAATGTTTATAACATAAATATTATTGATAAGTGTCAAATTGATCATATTTTATACACCATATTTTACATCACTTTAAATATTTAATCAACTCAAATGAATTAAATTCTACTAATACATCACTAAAAGTTATTCAATATGTCAAATGGGCAGCCCCGAAAGCGCAATGGAAAGTCAATATTAAGAGTTGTTGTTTTTCTATTCTAGCATTGTGATGTTTTAACTTTTTTATATAATCTTAAATTTTTCGAAGTCTTTAAAATTAAATACACAATTATACTTTATTTTTCAACAATGTCATTATTTATTACTCCACTTTTTCACCCCTTATTTCTTGATTTCTTTCAAATGTAGTTTCAATTTCAATTAAATATGATTATATTAGTCAAATTGTATGAAAGTTCTACAACATTTAATAATTTTATAAACAATAAAAAACAAGTAAATGTAAGTATTATAAATGGTTGAAAATATGAATTGTATTTGTACCTATTCCAGAAGAGTGTCCACAATAATATAACAACAATGAAAAGGGATTCGACATTAATAGAGGTTCAATTTTCTTTCTTTCCTAAATTGAATGTTACAACGTGTAAAGATATCGCATGTCGTTTTGAGTATGATGTGTATCAAAGAATATGGTATATCTTGATGAAATAATTGAATAAATTACAATCTTGATTAAGATATCAACAAAGTGTCATATTCTATTCCTTATGAGAATCTCAAATTTGAATGAGCTAATTTCTTAATATTCATAGGAAAGCACAATTTGGATCCACTAAAACAAGCTTTTGCATATATTTTTATAGCAGCTTCAGTGGTGTGCCCATGTCTATCCCAAAAGTAATATTTCTTCCGGTTAGCACATAATGATACTCCTTCTTGATAACAAGGCTTAGTTATATTTGTGAACCCTACACAACAATAAATATTTTCAGCAACACTAAAGATATGTAGGTGAAGTCGAACTTCAAGAGATGAATCCCATATAAAATTTAATTTTTAAGAACTTAAATGCCACTTACCATATCTTTTTGGTGCATTTCTTATTCTATTGAAGAAGTTGAAACTGTCCACATAAACAAACAATGAACCTGAGAGTTGCTTTTGCAACTTTTGAATCACAATTGGGAGTTTGTCCGAGGAAGGCTTAACCTTTCGATTTATAGTTTCATTGCAAAATTGAGAAGGGGAACAACCAAGTTGATTAGCGGTACCGACCACAAATTTCCTTGCTCCTAAATCAAATATTGTCTGCAAATTAAAAAAAATAAATAAACATGTAAGAAAAAATTTAGATGATCAAGTTTAGTCCATGAATATTTAATTTAAAATCACCTTTATTTTACAAGCTAGTTGTCCGAGGAGGTAATCTGCAAATTCTTCTGGTTCCATGTTTTCATGTTGGAAATAATTGAGAGAATAATCATTGGAACCAATAACGATTAGATATATGGATTTGGATAAGTGGTGCTTTAGTTTATCTTTACTCTCAAAATGTTTCGGAAGGTCTTTCGTCACAGTTGAGGTGAAATACTCAATTTGTTTGTCCAATGACAAACATTCTCCCTTCAGGAAAAATTAAGACAAAGTAAACAACTATAATTTTTCAAGATGAATAACAATATGCTGAATATATTTTGTTTCTCTCTTACATATTTGGTATCATTCAAGATTCCACATGCACCAGATGCATAGTTGACCCCTGCAGTTACTAGATACCTTCTAGATTCAGAGACACCCAAGTATGGAGGTGAAAATGGTAAACCCAACTTAATAGCTTCATAATCCAAATAGAAAAATAGTTATAATAATTCCTAAAACCATAATGTTGCTTTGAAAGTGCAATGGATGTGATGGTGACAATTATAGGTTCTATAAGTTACAATCAACCCTAATTGTATGAAAGAGTGCCCCGGGTAGATTAAAATGTCAAACTTACCAATAAGGTCTGCGAAGGTTTTGCCATTGGTATACCTGCCAGTGGATGTATTATTGAAGTCTATGCCGTAGGGAGCTACATTTGCCTTAGCTAGTGTTTTGAGATTGTTATTATTTCCCGCATCTAAACCTGAATCCCCAAACACATATAATGCTGGCACATGGCTCTTTGCACCATTGACTTTGGCATAGAAAGCTTGATAGGCTATACATGAAATAACCCAGAAAGCTTTGAAACTTGTCATTTCTTCTTATTTAGTTATTTGAAGATGTTGAATGTTCTTATAGTAAAGTACAAAGAATTTATAATGTACATTTTTACATCTCATAGTTGGAAACAAGTGTGGAAAACGTTGAAAACAAACATGAAAAACTTTGGAAACAGACATGAAAAACGTTAGAAGCAACGCACTTTCTTTGAAAAAGTATAATAGACAACGTTCCACAACCACATTAAGTCTATTATTTTAACACTTTCTCTTATTTTTTGGAAAAGAAAATGTCAAAGCTAAAATGACAAAACTTCGTATTTTTTTCTAAAACAAAATTTACCCATCGTTATAGTCATTAAATAAAAATAAAACCTTCACTACTAGGAGTAAAATAAGAAAGAAGAATTGCATAAAACATAAAATTCAAATGTTTTATTACCATCACGTATTCACCGTGACAATGCTAACTAATATTATAATAAAAAATCTTCATAAATATCCTAATACCAAAAAAATTGATTTTGTTTTAAAAAACTAGAGCAGTTAAAGATTAAGGCGACTAGAGAATTTGAACTAATGACAATTAAATTGGTGCATGGCACTACCAAGAGTCTGTAATACAGTGGCATGATTTCTTCATTGACTCCAATATAGTCAACTAGGGTATATTGATGGTTATCTTGACTTGTGGGATAGTTTGAAATTGTAAACATATAATTTTGCCCTTTCCAAACAAAAATAAAATGATAGTTTTTTTGTGGCTTTATAATTACCATTATTTTTTGTCCCTATGGATATCACAATAATTTTATGATTATTTACCCAATCTAGGTTACTTTGGTAATTTCTTGTCTTGAATTTTGGCTTGAATTCTTGTCCATCTTTGAATTTATTCTTTAATATTCAATTTCCTACAAAACTCAAAGAAAACTTGGACAAGAATTAGTAAAGAACTAATTTATTCAATCATGCAAAATTCACCTAAAAAGTGTTAATTTAAGTTGGTTTTCTACAATTTGCATAGGATAAAGTGTCATAAAATGATGGTGAAAAGTGCATACGTTTTGCAATTATCAATGTGCCTTGCTTCGTTGTTGGCCTTTATATAGTGCCAATGCTTGACACGCGTCCAAAACACGCTATTTTCCTTTCTAATTCTGACAACATCCTATGTACCCCTCCCATTTTTCGTGAACGCATATATCGTTATGCTTCCTGTTTTAATT
>NC_032017.1:12895421-12895657 GCF_001865875.1 Lupinus angustifolius | reverse complement strand
GCTGTCCAGCCAAGCACCAAGCACTAGGCCAGGTCAGCCAGGCACCAATCACCAGGCCAGGTCAGCTAGGCACCAAGCAACAGGCCAGGTCAGCCAAGCACCATGCACCAGGCCAGGTCAGCCAGGCACCAAGCACCAGGCCAGGTCAGCCAGGCACCAAGCACGAGGCCAGGTCAGCCAGCACCAAGCACCAGGCCAGGCCAGCTAAGTTGCTGAAACAGGCAGCTGAGCGTGGA
>NC_032017.1:12894734-12895321 GCF_001865875.1 Lupinus angustifolius | reverse complement strand
AATTGTATGAAAGTTCTACATAATCCAATGATTTTCTAAACAATAAAAAATAATTAAATATAAGTATTATAAATAAATAAAAATATGAATTGTATTTATTCCTTTTCCAGAAGAGTATCCAAAATAATACAACAATCAAAATGGACTCCATAGTAATAGACATTAAATTGTTTGGATGGTGAAGTTTAGTCCATGAATATTTAATTTAAAATCACCTTCATTTTACAAGCTAGTTTCCGGATGAGGTAATCTGCACATTCTTCTGGTTCCATGTTTTCATGTTAGAAATAATAGAGAGAATAATCATTGGAACCAATAATGATTAGTTATATGAATTTGGGTAAGTGTGATAAGTGCCAAAAGTATACACTTTTCACCATCATTTTATGGCACTTATCCTATGCAAATTGTAGAAAACCAACTTAAACTAACACTTTTTAGGTGAATTTTGCATGATTAAATAAATTGGTTCATTATTAATTCTTGTCCAAGTTTTCTTTGATTTTTGTAGGAAATTGAATATTAAAGAATAAATTCAAAGATGGATAAGAATTCAAGCCAAAATTCAAGACAAAAGCTCAAAATGA
>NC_032017.1:12894240-12894634 GCF_001865875.1 Lupinus angustifolius | reverse complement strand
GATGAGGACGAGAATTAGGATAGGATGAGGAGGAGGAGGATGAGGATGAAGACGAGATTGAGGATAGGATTAGGATGAGGATAGGATTAGGCNATAATAGTTATTTTTATGATTGATGTAATGATTATTTTGCTAACTTTATGAATATGTTCCTCAAATTATGATCAATGCACATGTGATTTTATTGGAGACTAAAATCTTAATTAACATGAAGATTTTATTTTTTATATTATAATCAATGAATATGTGATTTTAAGAAAGATTAAAGTCTTAATTGATATAAAGATTTTGTTCTTGATATTATAATCAATACCAATTTGATTTTAAGGAAAATTAAAAATCTTAATTATCAATTGTGTTCCGTATATTATATTCAGTCTATGTGTGATTTTAA
>NC_032017.1:12883639-12894140 GCF_001865875.1 Lupinus angustifolius | reverse complement strand
TTTCAAATATTTTTTTTATGACCTCAACATATTTAACTATTGTTATTACCTTTTAAAACATTTACTTTTTACAGGTGGGATATAATTACCCTTGCACTTTTAAATATTCTTTCTTTAATTGCTATTATTATTTTAAAAAGTATTTGTCTATCTTTAATGTTAGTTTAATAATCTTTTCATGATTAAAAGGATTTTCATGTTAATAAATTATTCATTATTTTATAATGGTATAAAAAAATATATGATTGCCTAAATTCTAATTAGAATAATAAATTATCTATTTTAATTTTGTACATTATTGTAGTATCATTCGATCATCAATTTTATTTATGCTTAATATGAGTTTAAAATCTATGCACTAATAGTGTAAATTTTTTTATACTGTCAGCACATCATCTATCATTGATTTGTAATACTTTTATTTGAAAGTCAATGATAGCTAACATATGAATGATGGAGATTTGCTGACAGTGTAAAAAACACTTACATGTTAGTGTATACATATTAAATCCATTTTATAAAGGTATATATTATTAAAAAATATGATATGCTCTATTTGTTGATATATTATCCCTTTATTATATGTAACAAATTATTATATATATAATGCACAACTTTTATATGTTTATATAGATATGAGTAATTGTTATCATTTAATGGCATTTTTGTCTTTATTATTTGGAATGGTATAGAATTATTAAAGCATATTAGATTTATAAACAATGCATGATTTCAAATAATTATGGGCAAATTATTACCTTACCATCATCTATGACAATAGAGATCTTTATATGATGTTTAGATATACTTCAGGATCCCATAGAAGCATAAGAAACACGAGAGATTAGTTTTGCATATATGAAAGGTAAATTCATATGTGGTACCAAAACATGTGAAATTAATTAGGAGTAATATATTGTCTTTTTGGACATATGATTGATTATGAAGTATGTATAGGCCCAAGTAATATTAATATGGTGATGTAGTGAAAACAACCTAAGATGATGAGGTTTATTCTTGATTCCTACCTTTTCACGTTACCTTTGGTTGGGTGAAAAAAAGGGTTCCTTATGTTGGATCTAAAGTGAGAAGAAAAATCTCTTTAGTGTAAAAAATAATATTATTTATCACTCGTTTATTAGAGACCTAACTCATTATATGACTCAGATTTATGGTGATGAAGACTTGCTTATTACGTATGATTAAGAAAATAGAGATAACGCATAGCTTTGAGAAGCTTAGGCTTCATGAAGGAATAACTATATTAATCATTATTTGGAATTTGNACCACCAATGAAAGATGAATGTGGAGTTGATGGTTTGAATAAGGGAATCACTTTCGTAATACTTGTTTGGGAAGATATCCATAAAGGAGACTACTTGGTAGAAAAAGTATGAGTTGAGACTATTATATGTAGAGTTATTTTAAATAAATAGTAACATCAAATTTTGAAGACAAAATTTTGTTTATAGATGGGAGAAATGTAACATCGCAAAAATTACTATATTTTTGTAATTAATTTTTGAACCACCAATTATAGTTTTATTTTATGATAAAATAAGTACACTCATATATTCAATTTACTTTAAGATATCTCAATATTAAGGTAAGAAATAATAATAATAGAATCATATTGTTATTATATTCTTATTGTTGTTATTGTTATGATTATCATTATTATATTTATTCCATTATATATATCAATATATTATTTGACGTTGAATGATATTATTATATATAATTTATCATGTTCTATCCTTATCATTATATATGTTTGTTTCCTTATATATATAATTTATATTATTATCTCAACTTTATAAGATTCTATAGATTGATATTTTTATCATTACCATTATTATTGAAATATTTCATTTGTGAAAGGATTTAGAAATTTATAATTGTTATTAAAAATTAATAAATCATTTAAAGTAAAAAAAATCTTATTTTTTATAAGAATAGGATTAATGAAGATTTGACTTAATATAAGAGGAAAAGAGATAAAAGTCTTTTAGCTTTAGATTTTAGTCATCAAACTACAAAGGCTGCACATAGAAAAGATGGAAGAAAAGAAAGGGAGTAAAAGATAGGAGATGAAAGCTAGGAAAGGAAAAATATATCTCCATTAATTATAGATAATACTATCACCTTAAAACTCCATAAATTTGTAATTGGAATTAGTGTCTTGAGAAACTACTTTAATATGTGCATTTATGTTTCTTCTAACACATTGAACTGAGAACATTTTATTGGTTCAGAATTATAAACAGTACGCAAAGAATATCATGCATAACTATAATACTTGATAATAATTATTTTTGGCTATTTTTAAGTTAATAAAATAATATCGGAGAATAGTTTCTTTTGGCCTATATTTTAAACTGCAAAAATCCCAATTACAACCATATTGTGATGCATGGAACTAGAATTAAATGCGAACTTCGCTATTGACTGTTTCTGAAGTCTGAAACAAAATTGCAACATATATACTTTAAAATTACGGCCATATGAATAAACTAAGAATTCCATCATGTCAATGCTGGAAATTGCCCTGCAGTATATGCACCACAGCATTGTGTCATCAATCTTTTTCAACCAATCAGAAGTATGGCATGACAATTACTTTAGGATTGAAGGTCCCATGGCAACTTCTTTATATTATTCTGAATATTGCATGAGCACTTATGTAGGTTTGTTATAGATTCAATGTACGTAAGGGGATTAAATAAAAATAAAGCTTAGATGATCATAGATTTCATTCATAAGAGATGAAGGTTGATGAACCCAATATCACATGATCTACTCCCCATTGCTCATTTTCATGCACCAGTCGGGAATCGAGCCCGGGACTCTACCGTGGCAGGGTACTATTCTACCACTAGACCCCTGGTGCATGTTTTGTATTTTTTTTGGTCTTTTGTTATTGATGGTGCATTCTATGCGAAGAACATGGGTTGATTGCGCAAATTCTAATTAGAATAACAAATAATGATCTCATCCACTTGAATTAGGTGATTTTATGCAATTTGAAAGATCATGTTTTTTGTTAAACAGAAGTTTGCCATCTGAGGACATGATAAATGGCAACATGGAGAAATAAACCCTAGCAAATGCCTTTCAAACACTGCCAACCCATAAGGGTGTGCAACAAGTGTACTACATATGTCTCATATTTAATGGAGGTTCCAAATATATTTTTACTTATACAATTAACTTTATCTATACTAGAGTGTTGACATGCACTGTCGTGTCTGCCAACCCGCTTTCCTATCATTTATAATGTATAGTTTGTATATCATAAATGTCAAATATAATATTTTATGTTAAATATTTGTAATCTACAGTTGAATTTATTCGATTTGCGTAATGTTCAATTTAGAAAATTGAACATTCATGTTCTACATTCAAAATTGATAGTTATAATGTAAGAAGAAATAGTTAACCAAATAATATGAAACATATATTGGTTGGAGAGGAACATTGGTTATATATGGTTTTTTTGGTAAAAATTAGAAAAAAGTGAGGGCAAAATAGGGAGAACCACAAACTATACCATGGTGGGTGGTTATTTTGGGTTTTACCTTTATAAGTAGTATAGATATAGATATGATAAGTATGTTCTTATTTTTAAAATTTGTTTTGATATGCTCTATGCATAGATTTGTTCAATGTCTTGTTAATTGCAATAATCATTGTTTTATATTATTATATAGTTGTTGTATAATTGAAATAAGGGTCTCCATAGAGTAAGAAACATATGAGATTGTTTAACGCTCATTAACTAGATGATTCCATACAAATATATTAGATTCAAATCCCAACAAGTAATGATAATTAAGTCCAAAAAAGTATATATTTTGTTTCCAAATTTCTATGAGATACCATTTGTTCAAAATTTATTATAAAAATATGATTTAATTAAATTATTTGCGGCCCAATTTTTTAACACATTAGACCTACAAAATATCAAGTTGATACTGCTTCCAAACAATCAAGGTCAAGTCTAATAGAGAATAGAAAACCACTTTGAACACTACCTAAGTGTTCACGCTTCTATCTTTCAGATATATAAAAGGACTTCAACAATGTAATTCATAAAATAAGAAAGATAAAAGCACAAGAAAATATATTGTTATCTAACAAAGAAATTAAAACAATATTTCAATAAAAAGAATGGTGCATATGTATTTCATTAATGACACATCATTCTTATATAAAAAACTCTATAGGCTAATTTGTTAGAAGAATATATTTTACTCATTTGAGAAAAATATTGTGTATTCACTCCCACATAAGTACATATCAAACATTACTTTTGGAGTTAAGTAAACTGCAAGAATCCCAATTTTAACCATATTGCGGTGCATGGAATTACAATTAAAAAGGAACTTCCCTATTGACTACTTTTAAAGTCTGAAATAAAATTAAAGCATGCAATACCATAACAGCATAATATTCTACCACTAGACTACTAGTGCTTGCTGAGTATTAGTTCAAAACAGAACATATTGGTATTATAAAATAATTGTGCCACTTCACCACTATTCTAATATAGTAATTTTCCTTATTTTGAGCCTTGAATTTTTCATATATTACTTGCTAATCCAACCAAAGTCGATAATGGTTAACCCGACTTCTATACATTTTCTATATTTTATATAAAAATCTTAAATTTTATTTACAACTTCTACAAAAGNCTAACACATTGAACTGAGAACATTTTATTGGTTCAATTATATTTGAATTATAAACAGTACGCAAAGAATATCATGCATAACTATAATACTTGATAATAAAAATCTATACATTTTCTATATTTTATATAAAAATCTTAAATTTTATTTACAACTTCTACAAAAGCTATTATTTTCCAAGAGAATTTGTAACTAATAACAAAATGGACGGACGAAATTAATGTTTATTTAATTAGAAGGCTAACAAGTCACTTCGCTTACATTCAAACTAACTTGTGCTTCCCAAGTTAGAATGCACCTTATATGTAAGCTATAACATGGATATCAACACAAATTAAGATGGTGACCGGAGCTCGAAATGTTCACTTGCACAAAGATATCTTCTACATGATTGTGTTTGGCTGTAATTTATGGGACCACATCTCCTATCCTATAATGTGTATCATTTTATGTGTCATGAGTTGTGATTGGTTAAAAAAATATTTAACATTTAAACTTTTAAGTTAAATATTTTTTCAACCAATGACATCCCATGGCACATGGTGTGGTAGAATTTGTGGGATTGAAGATGTGCTCCCGTAATTTACAAACTACCATTGGTTTAGATTTGGACATTCACAAACAAGTCTATATATATATAGCCAAAGCCCGAAGATTTATAGGGTCTAGATACCATATGATGTACTTTTTATTGAATCTAGATTTTTTAGCAAGGGTAGACCATACTATATTAAAAATTGGTTCATGGGTTCGGACGAGCTTATGCTGGCGAGTTTGTGTTACCCGTTTTTTCTTTCTTTTTCTTTTTTTGGGACCTTTGGCTTGGTAATAAGTCTTATTTGAAGATTGTTTTACAATATAATGGTATTATGAACTTATAATAAAAAATTGATATGATCATTGATGTTATGAAGTTTGAACAAAATTAGAGTAATGTTTATAACATAAATATTATTGATAAGTACCAAATTGATCATATTCTATACACCATATTTTACAACACTTTAAATACTTAATCAACTCAAATGAATGAAATTATACTAATACATGACTAAAACTTACTTAATATGTCAAATCTCACCTTTGGAGTATTTTGTAGGCATAATCTGGAGGAATAATTGCAAAAAGAGAAGCTCCAATAATTCGGTCATGACATATCGGAGTAAAATTGTTATAACTCCTTTGTTCACCATTGGATCGAGCTGAAATTTTGATATGTTGTTTCTAACTAATAGGGCTTTAATGTGAATGGTCGGATCATCAAAATGAGCAAACCTCACTGCAATGAGCGTATGTTTTCGCGCTGAGCACAAACAACAGCGAAAATTAGCATTTGGCCACTGTTTGGTACACACTGAGCATAGTGGGTGGTGTGCCCAACAAAGTGGATGCAATGAAAGGTCACCATAAGCCAGTTGGAGGTGTGTTGAGTGCACCGTTGAGCGGATAGGACAACACCAGATTACTATTTAAGGACTTCCAACTTGAACAAAGGATATACACTTATAATATTGATTTATAATACTTCTTTTATNAAAGTGGATGCAATGAAAGGTCACCATAAGCCAGTTGGAGGTGTGTTGAGCGCACCGTTGAGCGGATAGGACAACACCAGATTACTATTTAAGGACTTCCAACTCGAACAAAGGATATACACTTATAATATTGATTTATAATACTTCTTTTATGAGTTTCTAAGGTATTTTAGCTCATTTTTAGTCATGGGATCGAAATTTAATTATTAGAGGAGTTAATCTACACTCATTTATGTGTGGTTCTACCACCCATGAGTTGTGTTTAATCCATATCTTACTTACACCTTGTGAACATGAGTAGCTAAAACCCTTATTCAGATTGAATGTAGCATGATCTTGATGTATACATAGTGATTCACCATTGATTTATGAAGTTTTGATTATATTTGAGTTTTGTATTTACTTTATGCTTGCTTTAAGTTTGATCACCTTATTGCATGATTATTGAATACTTTGCTTAGTCTCTTACTTCTATTATTTTGTACTTGCATAACTCAACAAGTAGTACATTTGTTTGACATAGACTTGTATTATTTGTCATTTCATGTACTTCACTTTTTGGTATCTAGATATAGAACTATTATTGTGATTTTATAACTCTCAAACTTAATAGCAAGTGTTACTAGACATAGAATGTGGTTGAAGATTCATAAAACTGAATTTTATTATTGTAGTTACTAGATATAGATCTACTTTTGGTAAAATGCTAGTATAGACCAAGACATTGGTGACAAACACAATTGAGGTGTTGCATTTTTACTCAACTTACGTGCTTGCATCACTAGATATAGGGGCATGATTTTATAAGTCATATTGTTTATTCTTTTGTATCAAAGTCACTACACATAGGTCTTTCTTGCATAAGCTGCTAAATCGACTAAAGACATTAGCTTTTAGTCATTTTGATGTCATTGTATGGAATAATCATTACTGAATGAATTATTTTAACAATCAGGTGTGTACAGATAGTAAGTGTAAAGTTCAATCTCAGCTCTCTCTATCATTACAATTTCAACTTGCTTGTGTTATCAAACAATCAAACCCCTTTTCAAAACCAACTTATAATAGAAATTTTTATTGGAAAGGCTAATATCTAGCAAGTCCTTGTTGATACGACAACTCATACTTTATACTTGTTTATGACACCGAGGTAATATTTATACACCCATTTGCCAGTTAGCAAACGTTATAATAATGTTATAAAACGAAACATTATATTGTCCAATCTATTTTGCAAAATGTCCTTTTAAGTACAAGAACAAAATATTGTATCAAATCACATGAGAAGAAACGTTAAACCATATTCCACTTTTCTTTTGTTAACTTTGTATTTAATTAAATTTAACTTTTACAACAAAAACATAATAAAGAATGATAAACTTTACAACAAACTAAATGCATCATACTTGTTTTTAATAGAGAATTCCACACAACCAAATTTAGCTCGTACTAGTTTACAATGAAGATGTTGATAATGAACATACAAATGATCCTCTTATAGAAAGTAAAGAATCACGATCATATATTATGATGATGAATATACTTTGACATATAGAGTTTCTCATGAACTTGAGTCTATACAACCATTACTATAAATTAATACAATCTTATTCTTTATAGTGTCCAAATGTTTACATGTTAAAGTGAAGTCACAAATTATATTATATCAAGAATTGAGAGTCCAATAGAAACAATGGATTTAATAAATAGATTATGTTAAAAATCATATAAGTGAACTTCATATCACGTCTCAACTCAAACATAAGACAATAGATATAAGTTTAGTTCACTTGGACATAATAAATGTGTTAAAAAAAAGTTATACATTAATATCATATAATATATACATATTTTTAAAATAGATTAAATAAGTTAAAATTTAAATAAATATTTTTCATTATTATACAAGTCAGCCTGCAGAACCTAACGAGTTTGGGCTGAAATTGGATATATATATAAATTGTACCCAGACTTTTTAGTTCGAACTCGTCCGAGTAGCCCATCCTAAAAGCTCCCGTCACATTATCACTTAAAAAATGATGTACTCTTATATTTTAATCTTAACAATTTAAATAAGGCCCAATAATACATATTAATTATTTACCACATAAATTTTAATTGATAGCTACATTTATTATTAAAATTCGCAAACTTTATCTATATTTATATGTATAATCCACCAACTGTATGCCCTTTAAATTTATGTTGATGAGTGACATAAATGTAGGTTAGTAAACTTTTAATTGAGCTAAAAAAATAGTTTTACATTGAGTTCAAATTAAAACTCGATACGAATTAAATCAAATTAAATCATTAACGAATTGAGCTTGGCCGAATCAAGTTATGACTCAACTTGTTTTCACCCCTAATCAAACTTATGAATGTTTTCTCATATATTTTTTTTTTCAACTTAACAACCGGCGGTACCGTTACATTTACAACAAAAATATAACAATATGTAGGACACATACGCAGTTTCCATGTTTTTTTATAAAATAAATCAAATTGATAACATTTCGTTTGTTGAACAGTAGAAGAAAACTTCAAGTATGAAAATCATGTCCGCACAACAATATATATAAGAAGTTTTTTATAATAATGTTAAATAACTACAAATAAAGTTAACAACATTGAAACAACACATATTTCTACTAATAGTGTTGTTTAGACACCTTATTCGTCATTTTATGTTTTTCATTTCAATTTTCCCTCAAACTCTTCATTTTTATTTTATATTATAATATCTTCACAACAGGTTGAGAAGAAAATGCATGCTTTTCATTCCCCCTCCCCTTGAGTACATATTATATCAACGATTGCTTTGGTAGTTTAACCAAACTGCAGGAATCCCAGTGACAACTCTAGAGGAGCGGGAGCCATTACCGGCCACCGCCACTCCCTTCGCCGCCGCCATCATCCACATCGAATTGGAACAAGAGTGTACCCTAGCTGAAACATTTATAATCTCATTTCTGGTAGTTTTTCTATTCCATAACCTATAGCTTAAGAAATGCACTTGATTTTCTGGCACAAACCCTCCTATAAAATCCGAAACAGGAATTCTTGCAAATCCAACACTCTTAACCCCTGTTGGTGTTTTGCATTTCACATCAGCGGTTATAAACCTTGCATGCAATGCCATGTCCATCATAAATTTCTCATTCATGAAGGGTAACTGCCACCTTCTGAGTCCATTCTTGTGATACTTACTTCATTACTAGCATCAGATTGAACCGTCACAAATGCGTTCTTCTTAATGGATCTTTTATTTAATATAAGGTTTTCACATGACAAAATGGTAATCTCTACGGTACATGACATGTTGATTATATAACACGTTATGAAATGTGGAAAAAATAACTTTAGTGAGATGAATATTGATATGGATATATGTTTATAACTTGTAAGATATAGGTGATTGGAAAGAGTGTTTATATATGTGAACTATGGAATTTTAAGAAGCATGAGAGAAAGAGTGGAGAAAGAAAGAGGTTGTTTCTTTTTATTTTTACATTGTACTTTGAATTTCAAGCTGTTGACTTTTGAGACTCATAATATCGTGTTTGACGTTTTTGAAATTCTGTGAAACTAGGCTGTGGCCGTTATATTTGACGGCGGAAGATATCAAGGAAATATCGATCTTGGGGAGGAACTTTCATTTTTTCCTAGAAATTTATGTTCGAACGTTCCGCACATGGCCTCTAACTACTGGTTAGATCCTATTGTTATTTGGGATGGAAAGCGTAAAGAAATAGAAGTGAGACACCAACTAAAAGTTTAAAATAATGGTTTTATGATCTTTTCCATAAACTCTTAGTCATCCTCTTAATAAAAGATTTCACACTTAAGTAAACTTAATAATTTATTAATACTTTTTACAGTTCTTAAAAGGAGGCCAAGCTCTCTCATGCAATTTGGACCCAGGAAGCTAGAAGCTAGATACTTGTAATATGGAATATGGAAAGTGATGAACGCAGATATACACCTTAATTTTTTAATACGCAAATTTATTTCTATTGGTAAAGTTAATATGTGATTCATAATTAATGGGAGTCTAAATATAATTTTCACATATACAACTAATTTTATCTTTAATGATAAGTATATTATTGTATTTATTCTTTTTAAAATTTGTTGGGTTATCAATCAAAGGCAGATGAACATTATTGTTGTATTACCTTATAGTTAATATTTTAACAACATTAGCTTTATAAACTTACACCAGTGTTACTCATTTGTCATATTATTTCTATTGGTAAAGTTAATATGTGATT
>NC_032017.1:12882412-12883539 GCF_001865875.1 Lupinus angustifolius | reverse complement strand
TGATTCATAATTAATGGGAGTCTAAATATAATTTTCACATATACAACTAATTTTATATTTAATGATAAGTATATTATTGTATTTATTCTTTTTAAAATTTGTTGGGTTATCAATCAAAGGCAGATGAACATTATTGTTGTATTACCTTATAACAACATTAGCTTTATAGTTACTCATTTGTCATATTATGGTACATTGTGTATAACATAATAAGTATTATTAAATTTAGACCAATCATCCACTTAGTGAGATAATTGGGTCAATGATGAAATTAATCGGTCACTAGTTTGACCAGTTAAATTGATTTAAATAAAAACGTTCTAAAAATTTTATAATACTAACTAATATTAATTAATAATTTTATACTTCAAACTTGAAAAAACATTAGAATCACACAAATAATTAATTAAATAATAAAAAAACGTTTTACTGTAACAAAATGTCATAAATATGTTGAAAACATCATCAAATAATATAAGTTTTATATTCTAATAGCAAAAAAAGTGGATAAGTAAATGTAAAATTTAATTCAATAACTAATATTTTGTTAAAAGATAAACTAACGAATGCGACAAATAAAACTCCAATAACAATGAACATAACTAGAAACAATTATATGAAAGCACAACATTCTCCCCCCTCCCCCAGAGACCATCATTTGGATGTTTTCTTATATTGATTCTAGTTCACGGCCAATCGGATGAGCGACTCTGACTTGTTAGGTGTATGTTCTAGGTCAAATTGGTCGATTTAAGCTGAATTTAATAACATTGTATTCAATGTAATTTGCACCTCGGGTCTTGAATTTGTCACTAGTGTCAACTATTATTACTCCACATATAAATTTGTTTCATACTTGGTTGTAATAACTGTTAAGTGCTAAAATATCACAAGTTTATCATTTTATGGCACTTTAACTATTAACTTAATCCAATTTATTGACTAATTGCTCCTAAAAGCTTAATATATGTTAAATTATCAAATATCATCCTTGGAGCTTTTGTAAATTTTAAAATCAGAGGAATAAATGCAAAAAGCTAATTTTCTGGACAAAGCAACTCAAGCTCAGCACATAAGCCACACTCAAAGAATCAAACAAACTTTAAAGGCTAGCTGAAAGGTTGAGT
>NC_032017.1:12881610-12882312 GCF_001865875.1 Lupinus angustifolius | reverse complement strand
TCATGTTAAATTTTATGTTTTTTATGTGAATTTCACTCGAAAATATACTAAACTTGTCATTTTCATGTAGATATGCGTGTCTCAATTTGTATTATTCTTCTATAAGTGATACAAATAAATGATAGATAATATACTGATAATGTGTAAATCTTTATACTCATAGTGTATAAATAATACACTCGAAATTTAAATTATATAATTATCAAATTGACTTTAACATACAAGAACTAGCTTTTATAAGGCTCATCAATACAGTCTTTTTTCAAATTCAGGAACCTCACCTTTCCAAAGTGAACTAATATATTTAAATAAAATGTTGATAACTCTGTTCTGAATCTAATCTTGTAACTGATAATTCAAAGAGCATATTCTTCATATTATCTATTTGTGAAAATTTTTATTACTTATAAGTTAACACTTTCTTATTAATTTTAATGTGAATTTCTCTCGAACATATAATAAAGATGTCATTATGATATAAATATGGGTGTTTTTATTTGTATTACACTTCAAAGAGAAATAAAAAGAAATGATTGTTGGTGTGCCGACTATGTATAAATCTTTATACTAATAATGTATAAATAATACACTCTAAATTTAAATTATATAATTATCAAATTGACTTTAACATAGAGGGAAACTAAATACAATATTTATTTTATGAAGAAAATATCATTATTTGTCATAATTGTAGTTGAATAT
>NC_032017.1:12881097-12881510 GCF_001865875.1 Lupinus angustifolius | reverse complement strand
TTTCTAATCATTTTCAACAAATATTTTGTATTAGGGGGTATACAAATTCTCACCAACCAAGAAAAATCGAAAATCAATCCAAAAAATTGAAACCACGATACACCAAATTTGTTTAGGTGATATTGAACTAGTTTCTATGAAGCTGGTCAATATTAGTTTATTTCCTATTTCAGGAACTAGACTGTTCCAAAGTTAACTGATATATACATAAAATGAAGATAACGTTAGTTTTGAATCTAATCTTGTAACTTATAATTCCAATTGTATATTCTTCATATTTTCTATTTGTTAAAAATATTATTACTTATTAGTTAATACTTTCTTATTAATTTTTATGTTTTTTTATGTGAATACTAAAATTGAAACTACGATAAACCAAATTACTTGTCATTTTCAAAGAGTAATAAAAATAA
>NC_032017.1:12880354-12880997 GCF_001865875.1 Lupinus angustifolius | reverse complement strand
GCAAAGGTGTAAAAACACCTGGATGTATTAATAGAAAGTCACATACAATAAGACAAATTTAGACATTTCTAAATCTATAGTTGGGCATACCCAACCGATTCCTATTACAATCATTAAGAAGGAATGTAGGAATTGAATTCCATATAGTGTCTGTTGTAGAATCTATACCAAAAGAAGATAACTTATCGACACAAGAATTACTCGCTCGATAAATATGCGAGATTTTGAAGTCCATTGAGTTAAGCTTATTTTTTCAATTGTACCACTCATTTAGTAGCTTCCAAGGAGGCTTTGATTTGCCACTAAAAATGTCAAAAAGCAGTATGAAGTCACATTCAAGCCAAAGACTAAACCACCCTTTTTTGAATGCTAACTTAATGGCATTGATGGTTGAGTGAAATTCAGCATAGAGAGCATTTTGGATGCCTAAGTAAATTGCAAAACCAACAAAAAACAAACCATTTTTATCCCTGAAACTTCCTCCACCACCCGAATGACCAGGAGAACCATGAGCAGCCCAATTAGTCTTTACCTTAATCCAGCCAAGAGGCGGAGGAGACCATATGACTTCAGTAATCCTTGGAGCTTTGCTAAGATTTATATTATTTGAGAATCTCTTAAGGATGATGAGATCATTCAAGGA
>NC_032017.1:12878165-12880254 GCF_001865875.1 Lupinus angustifolius | reverse complement strand
CTTTGAGGGGGGATGGCCATGGACCAAATTAAGTTGCACCAATTCAATTGGACGTGATGTTGAGCCAGAGCTTTATGAGTATCCTTCAGAGTTAGAGTTCCATTATCAGTATGCTTCCACATCAATCTATCCATTGAGCCTGCTCTGTTAGCTCTAGCAATTTGATCAGTGATCTCTGGACAGAAGTTAGCCAGGACAGTAGGTATAGTCCATTTAGAGCCATAGGTGAAATCTGCCACAGTAGCATGAAGATCCTTATGCAGATCTTGAGAGATAATCAACTGATCAACTATGGGCTGACCAAGCCAATTATCCTTCCAGAAGTTTATACTCAGACCATTACCCACCACCCAGATGGAGTTCATGTTGTAGAGCTCCTAGTTATCTCTAATTCTAGGCCAAATTGATGATTTGAAGTACCTGGATGAAGGAATAGAATTGCAACCAAACATGTTTATGTAGAATTCAGCCCACTCATGATTTGTAGTTCTCATATCCCAAGCAAGCTTTGTCAAGGATGCCTTGTTCATGAGCTTGACTGATTAAATACCAAGCCCCCCAGCTTTAGTAGGAGTGCAGACTTTAGCCCAAGCCACAATTACCAACTTTTTCCTGTCTATGTCTCCAGAACAAACAAAATTCGTTATACCTTTGTCAATTAGATTCAGAAGTTGGGAAGGCCATTTGTAGATATGGAAAGTATACACAAGCATGTTCTGAATAATGGACTTCGCTAACTCCACCCTGCCCATAATGGAGAAACAAGCACCCTTCCAAGTGGTCAATTTGTTTAGAATTGTATCTGCAATAGGTTGAAGGTGGACTCTTCTTGGTTTACCTATAAAGAGAGGCACACCAAGATAGTTAAAAGGCAAACAACCAGGTGAAAAACCCAAGTAGGATGCTATATCAGCATTCTTTCGAGGAGAAGCCTTAGCAGTGTAAAATTTGCACTTGTATAAGTTAATTTGCTGGCTAGAAGCTTGAGAGTAATCCAAAATTAAATTCTTAAGGCAGAGAAACTCCTTCTTAACACCTTTTCAGAAAATAAGAATATCATCTGCATAAAGAACATGGCTTGAAGTTTTGAGGTTACAAGGCCCAGAAATGGTGCTTATTTTGTTTTCTATGGCAAGCTTTGTGATTCCTCTACTTAGGACATCCTCATCAATGCAAAAAATAAGGGGGGAAAGGGGGTCACCCTGCCTAACACATCTGCTACACTTAAAAAAGCCAACATTGGAGCCATTAACATTTATGGAGAGCCTAGGAGAGTGAAGAATCACTTTGATACAATTGCAGAATTNATCAAAGGCTTTCTTTATATCTAGCTTGATTGCAATATTACCCCCAAAAGTCTTATAGTCAAGAAGATTGATTGCCTCTGAAGCAAGCCAAATACAGTCTTGGATTTTCCTATCATGTTTGAAACCTCTTTGTTGAGTTGAGATGATTTTAGGGGCAATACTAGCCAACCTGTCAGCTAAGACCTTGGTTATTATCTTGAATTGAAAGTTGGCCATATCAATAGGTCTAAAGTCTTTAATTTTATCAGGTCCTTTTGTTTTTGGAATCAAAACCTCATAATTAGCATTAATGTTGGAAAGCAACCAACCTTGAGAAAAGAACTGCTTGACTGAGTTGCACACATCAAGATGCACTATATCCCAACATTATTGGTAAAAACAACGTCCAAATCCATCAGGACCAGGGCACCAGGGGAGCTATCACCACTCATAGAAAAAACTGCTTGCTTAATCTCCTCACTTGAAGGCAGCATAGTTAGAAAAAGATTATCAGCATCAGAAACTAACTCAGGGATGACTGATTGAATTAGAGCATTTGTAGATGTTAAATTGGGGGAATCAAAAAGGTTGGTGTAGAATTGCTGAACATGGTCAGCTATATCATTTTGCTCAGAGAGAATGGAATCACCAACCCTTAACTTAGACAGATTCTTTGTTTTTTGTCTGATTGAAGTAATCTTGTGAAAATAGGCAGTTTTTCTATCTCCATCACTATGCCAGTTGATCCTAGCCTTATCTTTCCAAAAAACCTCTTGCAGATAAGGGCTTTTAGAAGCTCATTT
>NC_032017.1:12876470-12878065 GCF_001865875.1 Lupinus angustifolius | reverse complement strand
AATATTTCCAAAGACATTGTAATTCCAATGCTTAAGCTCCTTTTAAGCTTTTCGATCAGAATGAACATAGGACAGCCTATAACATCAGTGTGTCAATGCTCTTTGATTAGCCGTTTGCAGTCTGAGTTTTGCAGCCACATTTTTTAAAATTTAAAAGAGGATATCCTAGGAGTGGTTGTAGAAGCAGAGCTGAACAACAAGGGATGATGATCAGAGGCTATCCTAGGCAGAGTGCAACAAGAAACTTGGGACCAAAGGTTCAACCAATCCTCATTACATAAAGATGTATCAAGCTTCTTTTCAATTAAAGCATTCCCTCTTCTTTTATTAGTCCAGGTAAATTGAGCCCCCGGAGTTGAGATATTAACCAGAGTTGAACTGTTAATGAAGGAAAGAAACTCATTTGTTGAAGCTCTAGAAGGAAGAGTTGCATTTCTACACTCATCAGTACCCAAAGTGGCATTAAAATCACCAATGCAACACCATGGCCCCTGTGTAGCTAATAAATCGACGTGAATATCCAGCCATAGAGATCTTCTATTAACATGATTTGTGTAGCATAAATCGCACAAACATTTAGATTCTTATTTTCCATAGACAAAGAAATAGAGATATGTTGATTTGAGATTGCTAATATAGAGGGATCTAAACCAGGGCTACAAAGGCCCCTAAGAGAAGCAATGTGATTTTCCATATTATTGACAACAAAAAGCTTGAGATTAAGAGCACACTAGAAATTGGTTTTAATCATGTATGGGATAATCATTGGTTCAGCAAAGAAGACTAAATCCGGATTATGAGACAGACACAAATTTTTGAGGGTTAACTTAGTTTTCAAGTTACCAATTCCTCTGCAATTCCAAAACAAAATTTTCATTTGGGATTGTTTAGATAACCACCCTTTCGGGTATGATACACCTTTTCAGATTGTTCTTTCTTTCTCAATTTCCTCTTTTGAGATTTACTAAGGACTATTGTGAATTCCTCCTCAACTTCTTCAGTGGCTTCATCATCAGCCAATAATCTACCAACAATGTGGATGGCACTGGCTGCAACTTGGTTCAGGTCTGCCGTTTCTTGCACAATTATGTTCTCATTGGAAGATTCATCCTCCTCCTCCTCATGAATGGAACTTTCCTCTCTTGGGGCCAATAGTTCCACCTCCAAGTGAGTTTCCAGGTTCCCCCTTGGCTCTTGTGAGATGGTTAACTTTTCCATATTTTGCACATTATGCTCATCCCCTTTATCAATTTCCAGATTGATAACCAAGTCATTAATCTCCTTTTCCTTCATAGGTTTTTCCACCAGTTTTGGTTTTTTCTGGACATATTTAGGGATGACTTCAGCCTCACCTTTCTTGCTTAGTTTTCTACATTGATGCACCGCATGGCCAATAACATGACACCTTTGGCAAAAGTCAGGAAGGTTTTCATATTCAATTGAAATAAAGAAAGAAAATCCTTCCCTCTCCACAAGGATCTGATAAGGAAGCTCAACCTTAAGGTTAAGTTCCACCATAACTTTAGCAAAGTGATCAAATGATCTAGTATGGGTGGCTTCATCCATGGAAATTGGAATTCCTATACCTCATGATA
>NC_032017.1:12875741-12876370 GCF_001865875.1 Lupinus angustifolius | reverse complement strand
TCTCATGTCTTCCAGAGAAGAGAAAGAGAACTCATAAAATCCTCTCCCAAGGGATATCATTGACTATTTTCCAAGCATGCTCCGCATTAATGTTAGTTTGCTCTTTAGCTCCACAAACTTAAGTGGTGTGTCTCCCTTAGACAAAATAATTATGCCATGAAGATGGCTTTTGCATCTTAGCAAACCTGCTTGGTAATCTTCTTCGGGAATTTTGATTGCAATAGCATCCCCTTTGATACAGAGTTGATGTAGTTGAGAGGTAGCTATGTCACAAGAGGATCTCAAAGCTTGTGCAAAGGACTTCTTGCTTGCGGTGGCTAGAGGGACGGGTCTCGTTACTTTCTCAGCTTGAGGGTCCTTATCCAAGTCCCCCAAGAAGCTGCAAGGAATAAGAGGTGTTGTTGAACTTATGAGTGTAATGGGAGAAAGGCTTCCCAGAAGATTGGAGCTATTCCAAGAATGGTGGATCAACTCAAAGCCCTAGCAGAGCATTGTTTGTGTTCAAAAATGCATTTCATCATAGTAGTTAAATATTCTTAAGTAAGTTTTCATACAAGAATATGTCTTTTCAACTAATATTTTGTATTAGGGGTATTTAAATTCACACCAATCTAGAAAAATCGAAAATC
>NC_032017.1:12861242-12875641 GCF_001865875.1 Lupinus angustifolius | reverse complement strand
ATATTCATATGGGTGTTCTTATGTGAATTTAATTAACAATTTGAAAGTATACTAGACCTGTTCTTTTTTTTTTTTTGAAACTGTAATGAAACTGGACCAAAATTAATTATAATTTTTAGATCGGATATCTTAATGCAACCCGACAGATCGGATACCAAAATTAATTATAATTTTTAGGATTGGATAATTTTTTGTCTACAAATTGATCCAACCCGACAGAAAATACTATTTTGCACGAACATTTAGTTTTAATATTGTTGTATTACCTTATAGTTAATATTTTAACAACATTAGCTTTATAAACTTACACCAGTGTTACTCATTTGTCATATTATTTCTATTGGTAAAGTTAATATGTGATTTATAATTAATGGGAGTCTAAATATAATTTTCACATATACAACTAATTTTATCTTTAATGATAAGTATATTATTGTATTTATTCTTTTTAAAATTTGTTGGGTTATCAATCAAAGGCAGATGAACATTATTGTTGTATTACCTTATAGTTAATATTTTAACAACATTAGCTTTATAAACTTACACCAGTGTTACTCATTTGTCATATTATTTCTATTGGTAAAGTTAATATGTGATTTATAATTAATGGGAGTCTAAATATAATTTTCACATATACAACTAATTTTATCTTTAATGATAAGTATATTATTGTATTTATTCTTTTTAAAATTTGTTGGGTTATCAATCAAAGGCAGATGAACATTATTGTTGTATTACCTTATAGTTAATATTTTAACAACATTAGCTTTATAAACTTACACCAGTGTTACTCATTTGTCATATTATTTCTATTGGTAAAGTTAATATGTGATTCATAATTAATGGGAGTCTAAATATAATTTTCACATATACAACTAATTTTATCTTTAATGATAAGTATATTATTGTATTTATTCTTTTTAAAATTTGTTGGGTTATCAATCAAAGGCAGATGAACATTATTGTTGTATTACCTTATAGTTAATATTTTAACAACATTAGCTTTATAAACTTACACCAGTGTTACTCATTTGTCATATTATTTCTATTGGTAAAGTTAATATGTGATTTATAATTAATGGGAGTCTAAATATAATTTTCACATATACAACTAATTTTATCTTTAATGATAAGTATATTATTGTATTTATTCTTTTTAAAATTTGTTGGGTTATCAATCAAAGGCAGATGAACATTATTGTTGTATTACCTTATAGTTAATATTTTAACAACATTAGCTTTATAAACTTACACCAGTGTTACTCATTTGTCATATTATTTCTATTGGTAAAGTTAATATGTGATTTATAATTAATGGGAGTCTAAATATAATTTTCACATATACAACTAATTTTATCTTTAATGATAAGTATATTATTGTATTTATTCTTTTTAAAATTTGTTGGGTTATCAATCAAAGGCAGATGAACATTATTGTTGTATTACCTTATAGTTAATATTTTAACAACATTAGCTTTATAAACTTACACCAGTGTTACTCATTTGTCATATTATTTCTATTGGTAAAGTTAATATGTGATTCATAATTAATGGGAGTCTAAATATAATTTTCACATATACAACTAATTTTATCTTTAATGATAAGTATATTATTGTATTTATTCTTTTTAAAATTTGTTGGGTTATCAATCAAAGGCAGATGAACATTATTGTTGTATTACCTTATAGTTAATATTTTAACAACATTAGCTTTATAAACTTACACCAGTGTTACTCATTTGTCATATTATTTCTATTGGTAAAGTTAATATGTGATTTATAATTAATGGGAGTCTAAATATAATTTTCACATATACAACTAATTTTATCTTTAATGATAAGTATATTATTGTATTTATTCTTTTTAAAATTTGTTGGGTTATCAATCAAAGGCAGATGAACATTATTGTTGTATTACCTTATAGTTAATATTTTAACAACATTAGCTTTATAAACTTACACCAGTGTTACTCATTTGTCATATTATTTCTATTGGTAAAGTTAATATGTGATTTATAATTAATGGGAGTCTAAATATAATTTTCACATATACAACTAATTTTATCTTTAATGATAAGTATATTATTGTATTTATTCTTTTTAAAATTTGTTGGGTTATCAATCAAAGGCAGATGAACATTATTGTTGTATTACCTTATAGTTAATATTTTAACAACATTAGCTTTATAAACTTACACCAGTGTTACTCATTTGTCATATTATTTCTATTGGTAAAGTTAATATGTGATTCATAATTAATGGGAGTCTAAATATAATTTTCACATATACAACTAATTTTATCTTTAATGATAAGTATATTATTGTATTTATTCTTTTTAAAATTTGTTGGGTTATCAATCAAAGGCAGATAAACGTTATTGTTGTATTACCTTATAGTTAATATTTTAACAACATTAGCTTTATAAACTTACACCAGTGTTACTCATTTGTCATATTATTTCTATTGGTAAAGTTAATATGTGATTCATAATTAATGGGAGTCTAAATATAATTTTCACATATACAACTAATTTTATATTTAATGATAAGTATATTATTGTATTTATTCTTTTTAAAATTTGTTGGGTTATCAATCAAAGGCAGATGAACATTATTGTTGTATTACCTTATAACAACATTAGCTTTATAGTTACTCATTTGTCATATTATGGTACATTGTGTATAACATAATAAGTATTATTAAATTTAGACCAATCATCCACTTAGTGAGATAATTGGGTCAATGATGAAATTAATCGGTCACTAGTTTGACCAGTTAAATTGATTTAAATAAAAACGTTCTAAAAATTTTATAATACTAACTAATATTAATTAATAATTTTATACTTCAAACTTGAAAAAACATTAGAATCACACAAATAATTAATTAAATAATAAAAAAACGTTTTACTGTAACAAAATGTCATAAATATGTTGAAAACATCATCAAATAATATAAGTTTTATATTCTAATAGCAAAAAAAGTGGATAAGTAAATGTAAAATTTAATTCAATAACTAATATTTTGTTAAAAGATAAACTAACGAATGCGACAAATAAAACTCCAATAACAATGAACATAACTAGAAACAATTATATGAAAGCACAACATTCTCCCCCCTCCCCCAGAGACCATCATTTGGATGTTTTCTTATATTGATTCTAGTTCACGGCCAATCGGATGAGCGACTCTGACTTGTTAGGTGTATGTTCTAGGTCAAATTGGTCGATTTAAGCTGAATTTAATAACATTGTATTCAATGTAATTTGCACCTCGGGTCTTGAATTTGTCACTAGTGTCAACTATTATTACTCCACATATAAATTTGTTTCATACTTGGTTGTAATAACTGTTAAGTGCTAAAATATCACAAGTTTATCATTTTATGGCACTTTAACTATTAACTTAATCCAATTTATTGACTAATTGCTCCTAAAAGCTTAATATATGTTAAATTATCAAATATCATCCTTGGAGCTTTTGTAAATTTTAAAATCAGAGGAATAAATGCAAAAAGCTAATTTTCTGGACAAAGCAACTCAGCACATAAGCCACACTCAAAGAACCAAACAAACTTTAAAGGCTAGCTGAAAGGTTGAGTCTGACTAGACGAAAAGGTGCATTGAGTAAAATTTTCTACGCCGAGAGTGCGTAGGTGGTAGATCTTATACTCTTTAAAAGGGGATCAAATTGAACTTGTAAGAAACACATTTGGCAATACACTTGTAACTCAAAAGTTTATTACTTCTTAGGCTAGTTAAGCTCCATCAGAGGTGTAGAAGCAAGGAGTAAGTGCTAGATGAGTTAATCCATGCTCATTGGAGAGGTAATTTCTCACATATGAGTTGTATTTTATCTCTTTTCACTTTTAGAGTAGCTAAGTTCCTTGTTGTTGGGATTGAATATAATATGAGCTTGATATATGCATATTGATTCGAATTTATACTAATTCCTTATGCTTTGATTCTTATGAGTTGTTTATGTGCTTAATGTTTACTTTAAGATTGATCACCTTTTTGTATGAATTGTGAATGAAAATTAATTGAGAAATCCTCATTGAAATTCCGACTTTATCAACTCATCATATTGATATAATTGCCAGACATATATATGTATCAATTTGTTACTTCGTACATGTTGTTGTTTTGGTTACTAGAATTGAACTAATTCAATAAGTAAATAACTCTCAAACTTCTTAACATAGTTGCTAGACATAGAGTTGTGTTAACAGTTCACATATCTTCATCTTGATAGTGTAGTTACAAGACATTGAGCTATATTTTAATAAGCTATAACGTGACTAAGATATTGACAATTAGTATATTTGATGTGTGGTATTAGAACTCTACTTCACAATCATGGATTAATTACTAGACATAAATGGACTAAGACATTAACTTTTAGTACTATTGAGGTTCATTATGTGAAAGAATCATTGCTAAATGAGTTAGTTTTGTTGAATCATATGTATATTGATACTGGGTAGTAAAGTTCGATCTGAACATTTTTTGCCCCGGTAGTTTAATCAAGTAGTAATATTAGTGTAATGAAACAACTAATCAAAATCCTTATGAAAATAACTTAGAATAACAATCCTTGGTTGAAAGCCTAATATCAAGCAAATTCTGACGGATTTGACAATATTTTTATACTTATTTGTGACACCTAATTTGGTAATTTAATTGATCAATTCGCTGATTAGCAACAATCATTATTTTATTATCATATAGTTGATGTGTGATTAAAACAATGGTCTAACCTATATGAGATAAGCATGAGCTCATTTAACACTCATTAAGAAGATGATCCAAAAAATATACTAGACACAAGTCCCTAATAAGTAACAATTTTTTAGATGAAAAGAAAGTTATCTTGTATAAAAACATTATTTAATTAAATTCTTTTGATATAAAATGGTACTCTTTTTTATTTAGACATCACAATTCTTTTAATTTTGTTCAAACTTTGACAAGTTTCATATAGTTAAATTAGGTGTCTAATATTTTTCTCTCACTAGGCCTACAAAATGTAAAGACCAATACTCATTCTTGGCAACCCTTTTACTATTTGAGTGGATATATCAAACATTATAAATCTGTAAATTATATGAATTAATTTTCTATTTAATGAGTCTCATGTCAACTTCATAAAAAAATAAGGAATGTTAAAATGTATATTTCTAGCATTTCTTGACATTAATCTTACAATCTTGGTCTAATAATATAAGATCCCCTAAATTTCTAAAATGACTAAAATATTAAGGGTTCGATTCTTGTGAGCGAAATTTATCGGGAGGCAGTCAAGCACCCTGAAAGAAATTAGTTCTTTACTTATAAGGTGAGGTAATACCCTTGATTTTAATGGATTTTCTTAAGTTCGTTTTTAACATTAGCTAGTTCAATTTTTGTAGTTATAACTCCTTTTAACTGGATGATTTTTTTCTTCAAAAACTAACTTGGATGTTTTGATTTAGTTATGAAAGTCCGTTGAGAACATTGTGTGCACGCAGAATACGGTGGTCTTTGCACTCAAAATTCGCCTTCTAAGTAAATTCCAAGGCAGAAAAGTTCACATCATTGTTATTTATAAAAATAGTGAGGGTAGTTCCAAACCAAGTTAACTGCAGTCGTCGGTAGGTGACATATCTGCATGATAAGGGATGGAAAATTCACCCCATTGATGGTGAGAAAAAATATATACATTAACAATTGTTAATGTAAAAGTTTTCTAGACTATATTATTTATCATTTATCTTTAATTATTATTGGCTTTAAATAAAAGCAATACAAATGAAATGTGAATGATGCATTGACTGACTGTGTATAAATTTTTAAGGTGTCAGTGCATAAATATTACATTCATTAACTTATGTGTAAGGGACATGTATCAATCATCTGATATTTATAAATTTATTTTTTAACCAAATATTTTACAAGTGTAATATCTATACACTGATAATGTAAAGATTTATACGGAGTCATTTGCATCATACACTATTTATTTGAATTACTTTTATCTAGAGTCAATAATAATTGAAAATTATCGCGCCCCAATTTTTGGCTATGCAACTTTGTTAAAGTCGCCACTACATTTTATCGTTAAAAATGTAGAAAAATATTTTAAGCTTAATGTAATTTTTGATATTCCGGTTTGGGAGTCGGTAGGATAGGGAATGTATTAGCACCCTATCAACCCGCCTTGAGCGGTACTCTTCATTAAATTATATGATTTTATTATATTTTTATATTTATTTGGTTATTTAATTAATTATTTGAAAGTAAAATTTTATTTATTTTTATTGTGTCTGACAAGATGAACCTTGACCCCTATTTTAGATAGTGAATCAAGACTACGTAATTCTTTGGTAGAAAAATATTTATTGGTTGAGTATTTTAATTATGGACAGAAGCAGAGTAGCGCGACCATCCAAAGGGTGAGTTGAGAAGAAAGAAAATATTTATTTTCGAAAATAGTGGCTTAATGATTAATTATTAATTCAATTAAAAGTAGTTTTTTTATTGATTTTAGGATTTAATCGAATGAAAAGCAACAGCGTAGTGCGACCACTTGAAGATGAGTTGAGGACAAGAAACGTTTGCAGGACTCTCCCCATTTTTGATTAACTCCAAAAAATTTCATTTTTAAAAGTATGTTTAATAATATTGTCCTGTTTTACTTAATTAAAATATAGTCAAATTTTTATTAATAATAATTTCAATTATTTAAGGAAGAAAAAAAGAATTTTTATAAATTGTCAAATAATCTTAAAAAAATTTGGTTAATTGAATAATACATAAAAATGATTTTTTTTGCTATTTTTACCATATAAAAATATATTTTATTACCTCAAATAATTTTATTAACAATTATTTTTATTTTTTTGTTACGAGATTCTGACTTTTTACTAATAATAATTGATAATTATTCGCACAAAAATCTAGTTGTTAAAAGATCATAAAAAATAATTTTTTTGTTAGTTATTTATTCTATCAAGGACCATGAATTTTATAAAAAAAGTAATAATATAATTACATCTTTTATTTATTGAATAACATTGTGGTATCAAATTGATAAATCAAAGAGCACATTGAATAATTGAAAGTGTACATGATGTAGTGAAATATGGATTTAGAATGATGGAGAAAAGAAGTTAATGTGTAGGACTGCCGAAAGCTTGTTGGACGCGTGGCAAAACATCACTAGATGAGCGCTTGAAAACTTGACTCACTTGGACACGTGGTGTGGCCTGGTTGGCTGAATGAAGCAAAATATATATTTTATTATTATTTCTTTGTTTTTTATGTTAGGGTTTGTAGAAGTCAATTTAAATTTTATTTTTATTTTGATAAAAATGACGTAAAATTATTTGAACCTAACTTTTATTTATTATATTTTTTTATTTTCTGAAAATTCATTTTTTTGGGAATTAAGTTACTTTAAATTTAAATTTTGGTTAACATAATCACTTAGATTTATGAACCTTAGGTTTGACATTTTTTATTTTGGCTTTGTTCTTTTGATTAACCTAATCGCTTAGATTTAAGAACTTTAATAACTAGTTTAGTATTATTACTTTTAGAAAACCATTTTTTGGAATTCTATTATTTTTTATTTAAAAATATTTTGGGCTTTTTCTGGGCCGGACAAATATGGGTGTTCATAGTTGCCACTCTTTACTTATTGCTTACCTGATAGTCAGCAAACTGAAGTTTGAGAGGTATCATAGTAAGTAACCAGTAAAGAAATGAACGTTATTTTGTCAAGGCTCAGAGAAAGCCCTTGAGAGAGTACCGAATTTTGATGAATCAGTTTGATACTCTACTATTGGACTAGGGATTTGTTGAGGCAATTCCCACATTTTGCCATAATGAACTATGGATTTATTGAAGCATCCTTGTCTTGTAATAATGAACTAGGGATTTATTGAGACACCCGTGCTTTGCCATAATGAACGAGGGATTTGTTGAGGCACCCACATCTTTCCATAATGAACGAGTGATTTGTTGCGGCACCTGCATTTTGCCATAATGAACCGGAGATTTGTTGAGGCACCCGCATCTTGCCATAATGAACTTGGGATTTGTTGAGGCACTCGTGCTTTGCCATAATGAACGAGTGATTAGTAGAGGCACCTGTGTCTTGCCATAATAAACCAGGGATTTGTTGAGCCACCCACGTCTTGCCATAATAAACAAGGGATTTGTTGAGGCACCCACATTTTGCAATAATGAACCGGGGATTTGTTGGAGGCACCCACATCTTGACATAATAAACCAGGGATTTGTTGAGGCACTTGTGTCTTGCCATAATGAACTAGAAATTTGTTGACGCACCCGTGTTTTGTCATAATGAGCCATAGATTTGTTGAGGCACCTGCGTCTTGCCATAATGAACCAGAGATTTGTTAAGGCACCCGTGTCTTTCCATAATTAACCAGCAATTTGTTGAGGCACCTGTGTCTTGCCATAATTAACCAGGGATTTGTTGAGACACTTGTGTCTTGCCATAATGAACCAGAGATTTGTTGATGTGCATGTGTTTTGCCATAATGAATGGGGAATTTGTTGAGGGTCACATGTTTTGCTGTAATGAACGAGGGATTTATTGAGGCACCCGTGTGTTGCCATATTGAACGAGGGATTTGTTGAGGCACCTGCGTCTGCATAATGAACCAGGGAGGCACTCGTGTCTTGCCATACTGAACCATAGATTTGTTGAGGCACTCATGTCTTGCCATAATGAACCAGGAATTTGTTGAGGCACCCGTGTTTTGCGTAATGAACAAGGGATTGGTTGAGAGGCATCCATGTCTTGCCATAATGAAGGTTTTTGTGAGGCTAGAAAATTGACTTGCAGAATGGAATGTTTCGCACCGATTGTTTATGCAGACATGGTGTAGAAATGCATGTTGAGATGTATGGTTATGTCATATGCAATGCAATGTTTGGTTTGTTTGTACTTATTGGGGGAACAATGTAGATGTGCATATTTGAAGCATGACTATATGCAATGAATAATTATATGCAATGTTTTATTTGTTTGAGATATATGATGCATGATATTAATGTCGATATTTATGATGTAATCATTGATATATTAATGTGAATATGCATTGATTGGTATGGTTATATTGCAATTTATGTAAGTCATGTACTATATGAGTGCTACATGTTTGTTTGAATATAATGGAATGAGGAGTAAGACTAATGCACTAATGTTGTAATGTATCACTGATGGTTTTTTTGTGTGGATGGAACTTATCAAATTTTATAGACTTGACTGAAGTGACTCTTGTTGTCTGTTGTTGATTGACACTATACTTTTTTTATCCCATCAAAATCTGCCTCAGATTACTTGAAGGAATATTTTTTTATCATAAGTTGATCCATAAAGTTACCCTGTTGTAATCTTGAGGACAATGAATAAACCCAGTCATTTTGCCTTAGTGTAGTTTGCATACAGTTCCTCTTAAAAGTGTTGATACTTTTGTACGAACAAAAAACTGTCACAGCATGCCTATTTTGATCTTTGTCTTCATCTAGGTGGTTATTGCTCTTAAAATTGCCACATTTTGGGTAATTAGGGTTGAGTATTATTAAACCTTCATTCTAAGGGTGTTCATTTTATTTTCCCTATTTTTTTCCCAAAATACCTTATGTAAGACCTGTCAGGAATTCTCTCCCTTTATTATGATCACAAGTCGCATTTGTAGGTTTTCGACTTAGGACCATTCTCGTTTTCCTAGGTTGCCCATGTAAGTTTTCAACCCAGTACTCTTTTGTTTTGTTTTGTTTTTTTTTTTATATGTTATTTTTTTAACACCCTCAAATGTGATGAATTGGCTCGGTAGGAAGCATAAGACTTGTATGGGCCATTGTTGAAGGTGTCCTTGAAGATGATAACTTAAGATCTTTCTCCTTCCTATTTGAGGGATTTTTTTTGGCTTCTTGTGATCGAATCAACTTTGTCGCTCCCCGATTTTCGACATCATGACTTTGTTAGAGTCGCCACTACAATTTATAGTAAAAATGTAGAAAAATCATTTAAGCCCTATTACGTTGGTTTGCATGTGTTTGAGAATATGACCACATGGTAGATTTGCACGTGTTGGATGAGGAATGATGCACTTGGATGTGGATTTTATTGTGCTCATATGAGAGAGTAATCTGGAGCGACGTGGTGTACTGCAACCGCGTGATGTTTCGAGATTTGATTAGCTATTGGTGGCTGGTCAATGCATATGTAGAATGGTATGTCGAGCTCTTTTTTTGAGGGATTTTTGTGTGTAATTCTTGTTTATAATTTTTGTATGGAATTCTTGTATTTTTAGTGTTTTTTTTGGTGTGGAATCCACCCCTTAATGGTAGCGACTTAGTGGTATAGTGACTATTTATCCTTGAGGTCACAGGTTCGAGTCGCGGAAGGCTCCCATAGGAGGGGATTAAAATATTGTGGGGAGTATTTAAGCTTAATGGGTGGCACGTTCAGTATATTCATGGACCTGAGAGATCACATGTTTGAACTGGGGTGTTACACAAATCGGGTAACTAGGGATATCTCCATAGTGTTTAGGAATTACAAAAAATGCCTTGTGTCATCGAAAAGATCTGCCTGAAGATACTCATCATTTTGAGTCTTATATTTGCATCATTCTCTATTTTATTTTATTTTGAATCAAATATCTCAAAGTAATGTATAGATTAATTTTATTTTGATTTATTTAGTTATGTGTTCTTTGGATAAATATGGTGAGTGGTATTAGTATGGTGAGGTATAAGATGGTGAAATTTGCATGACCAATGTATTAGTATATACTTATTAATAAGATATACAGTTGAAAGTAAATATTTATTCATGAAAAAGGAGATTTGGGTAAGTGTGAGATGGACTTGGCCTGGACTAGGATCCTCAAATGAGAATTTGTCAAATTGGTCTCCAATTTTAGCTGGAGTTGAAGACAATGCACTATCGAGTATGATCTCAACCAAAAATTGGGGAGTTATCTGTCTTATTGAATTTCTTCAGTTTCAATATTGATTGCTTTCAATCGAGTCTAACAATATTCTTCTTAAAATCAACTCAAATTTATGAGTGTCCTTAGCACTGAGATCATGAAATACATGCAGAAAAAGGATTTCTTAATGATGTATGATGTGCTTGAAGTGAACATTTTTTTTATCTTTTATCATGGTACATGAATTAAGATGCAACTTATAACTCGAAATGATGCATAGAATACGAGAAATGTGTATGACTATGTATCTATTGGGGATGTATGGATGATGTGAGGATGCAAATCTTTTTATAATACATGAGATGCGGGGATGCATGTAATTTTCTTTATATGATGCATGAGATGCTAGAAAATGTAGTTTATTTTGTTATTTTAATGAATGAATGAATGCAATGTTTTAAAGTGATTTGTAAGTAATAACAAATTTACAAGAGATACTCTTTTTTTTGCATATTTAATATGTACGATCCTCACATTTGGGAACTAAGGAGCATAGTCCATTAGCCCATGTGTGGTTGATGACTATCTTTAGAGTAAAGAATTTTAGACCAATGCTACATCTTTAGTCTAGCTGTTAGAAATTTGTAATTTCTAATTAAGGTGGACATCGTATATTTGATACAATGATATCAACTATTTATTTTCGGGGTTACATTGTAAGTGATCGAATTACTAGCTCCCCTTAGATTTCTAAAAGCTTATAACGAATATGGGTTTAATGGGTGGATACCCATCAGGTTAACTCATAGGGGATAATGGGAACCATATAAGTTAACGTATAAGGAAGGTTATGTTATGGTCCCCAACACACCAAATAAAATTCAGTTTTCTCCTCTCCCCATCAGAGTGAAAACACAAGTCCTAAGAGAAATCAGAGATTTGGTTGAGGAAGGCCATCATACCACAAAAATTAGGGATTTGGTTGACGAAGACCATCATATCACAAAACTTCTTTCAGAAACGTAGATCAAAGGAGCATATCCAGGAACATGAATTCAGGTATGACGTTATGACCTTTGTTTCATTCATATATGTGTGAAAATCATGAGATTCAAGTTCCTATGATTAGTATTTCACCAATCATAAGGGATTCCCAACAAGTGGTATCAGAGCATAGGTTCTGAATTTTTACGATTCTCCATTAAGGGTATTTTCCCAAATTTTGTATGAACCCTAATTTTAATTTGGGGATTATTAAATTATGCTTCCGCTGTTATGTTGTAAATATTGGGAATTTAGGGATTTATTTTTCTATCAAATCAAAGTTTGATACATATTAATTTCTCCTATTTGATAATGATATGGAAATCACTTCAAACATATTTTTGGCAAGTTTGTTCCTCAAATTGTTTGCTGCATTTTTCATGAATTTGGTACCATTAATGCTCATGAAATTTTTACTATGATGTTAGGTGTTCATATCCATATTGGGAATTCAATCTCCCCACTATATAATGTTAATTGGGAATTCAATTGAGTTACGTGTTCTGGTTAAATGAATCCAAATTGCATATGTTCTTGTTACGTGTTGCATCAAGCATTTTTTGAATTCAATTAGGAATTCAATTGAGTTAATGTTTCACTGCCTTGCACTTTTGTATAATATTACATGTTTTCCTATATTATGGTATATGTATATTGCAATTTTAGTATGTGCATTTATGTTATATATATATAATCAAAGTGTACATACTTATAGTGATTTATACTGCTATTGCATTTGTGCAAGTGTTTATATGCAAATGCTTTCTTTGCCACGTTTCTTTTAAATAGCTTTCATTGTTTTGATTTGGTATTATACGGAAGGAAATTGTGGAATTAGATTTGGTAATTATAAAAGATATCAAATATGAAGGTTTTAATTCTAAGATTATTAATTTTTTTTGTAAGGACCCATATTGTGTTTTTCCTTTTGCCTGTAATTATTTTGAATTAATTAATGCCATATGTTGTCAAAGTAACCTCTATTATGAAAATTAATTGAAATTACACAGATGAGTATGAGATTATTTATGCGGATTGTGTTTGGCCCAAAGGAAGACACAATTTGACCAAATAATAACATACTTTTGATGATAAATATTTAACAATTATAAAGTTTATTTATTCATGTTAATAATAGTCGGTCCAAAGAAAGGCTGTTGTTTGACAGAACTAATTGTTAATATTTGATCATTACATTGAGAGTACCACTTACAAATTGATTTTTGTGTCTAAAGACTAGAGATTGATGTTGTGTTAGGTATCTTGTGATGGGTCTATTATGTGAACATGTCTTGTTTTAGATTTGAACATGTTATTAATTCTTTTTTATGTGGATTCAATGTCTTTTACCAATGCTTTAAATTTTTCTTCTCAAATCAGTAACATCCCATTACTAAATGGGACAAAATTTAAGGTCTGGAAGGAAGCCGTAGAAATTATTCTCGGCTGTATGGATTTGGATCTGCCACTTCGTGTGGAGAAATCCATTTCCACTGCGGAAAATCTTGATGAGGCTAAAATTGAGAAATGGGAACGCTCTAACCGAATGTGCCTGATGATCATGAAACGCTCTATTCCAGATGTGTTTCGGGGCTCTATATCTAAGGGTGAAAGTGCAAGGAAGTGTGAAGAAGATCTTTGCTCTTGACCTTGGCACAGTGTTGATGAAGACACCAAAATCACCAAAAAGAAGAAAAGGAAGAATACTTATGAAAACAAAGAAGAATAAAGCTTCAAGAAGATTAAATTAAGTCTCTATAGGTAACTCTATCCTAAAACTCTTACTTATGCAAAGTAGTAATGCTCAAAACTATTTTTAAAGAATAATGAAACACTTTGAAAATACTTAAAACAATTTTTGAAAAGATGTGTAACGGGTTACTTAATTCAAGTAACAAGTTACATGTGAGAGAAAAAGAGTTATCCAACTTAAAACTGCTCAGAGTAATCCATTACTGCATTTGAGTAACAGATTACCAGTTTTACAAAAGTTGAGTAACCGATTACCCAAATAGAGTAATCGATTACTCAAATTCGAATTTAAAATTCAAGTGGACAGTATGTTTGGGTAATCGATTACCCAACGATAGTAATCGATTACTGAGGATTGTTGAATGAGATTTCAGATTTCAAATCGAAATGGTTTCACTCCAAACAAAATCTCTTCACTCCAAACAACTCCTACACTTTCAGAAAGGCACCTTGGGTGTTTGGAATGCCTATATAAAAACTCTAAACTCTCACAACATCAACACACAACTTTCATACAACTCTCATAAATTCTCACTGTTTTTCTGCACTTTTGCACTAAGCTCTTAAACTTTCAATAGAGAATTTATTCTGAGTAATTTGCTTCAAAAGCTTTCACAAATATATTGAGCATTATTACTAAGCATATAA
>NC_032017.1:12821398-12861142 GCF_001865875.1 Lupinus angustifolius | reverse complement strand
TAAATTGTCAGAAATTCCAACAGAAATGACCATGGGAAACTATTGTATAAAATATGGAATCTACTTAAGATGACTTACTTTAAAGTGGTAAGATCAACTTAGAAGATATTGATTTAAAAAGTGTGAACTTTGATTAAGAAACATACCTTGAAATGATGAAGCATGACTTAAAAAGTCTTCATGAAAGTATAAATTTAGGTTGAGATAAAAGTATAAACTTTATGAAAATCTGACCTTGAAAATGTTGGAAATCAGGAAAGAGACTTTCGAGGATAAATGATGGTTCAAAAATATGAATCTTGAACTGGATGGATGAAAGTGTTTGAGTTCATAAATGAGTTAAAACAATGTTTTTACCTTAGGGTTATCATGTAAAAATCTAATTCGTGAATCACTAAATTGTTTTCGTGTGTTTAGTTTCGAAGCTTTCGAAGTCGGACAACCAACCCACTCTCTCGTAAAGGAAATCAAGCACGACAGTCTAAGGTGAAGGAGAATACATCGTGACATAGTGGTATCCAAATATGACACATGGATCTCCTAAACTATCTCAAAAGTTTGGAGTTATACTTATGTATTAAAAAAAACCCATACTTAATCAATTTTTTGCGTGCCTGGATTTTGTATGGATACTTTCTTAAGTTGTATGATTAGAATAGCTTAAAATATCAAGTATTGTGGTGGCTATCCATGAAGGAACACCACTCGAGAAACTAAAATGCATTGGGATCGAAAACAGGAGAATTTTGATCCGGTAGTCCAAAAGGGCGAGGAAAATGGTCCTGGTAACTGGACCACCTCACCCGGGCGAGCCAGCCGCGCCTGGGCGAGGGAGAAACAGAGAAGAATGGTTACAAATAGCGCTTGGGCGACCGTACCTCGCCTGGGCAAGTCCAGACAGTTATTTTGACCAGTTTTTGGTTGATTTTAGCTTGAGCGACAGTCCCCTCGCTCGATCGAGAATCATGCAGGGAATTGAGTCTTTTTTTATGAATTGGTCGCTTGAGCGACAGTATCTCGCTTGGGAAAAAGACAAACAATATTTTTGATTGATTGTGATTGTTTGATTGCTTAGGCAATAACCCTAGCTTGAGTATGAAGTGTATTTACTCTTGGGAAAGACCGTGACTCAAATGATTGAACCCGATGCTCAAAATTCACAAACTTATACAAGTACCTTTGTTCTTGCACCTATTTAGAGTAAGGTTTCCGACTGTGATGTCGTGATTAGGGAGATGCCCAAAAAAGGATTACATGATACCACACAGTGAGGTCGTCTGACCGTAAGAGGCTTGGCCATGTGGCCGTCCAGGGTGATTCAGCGATGGTTCGTAGTGGTAGGGATGTTATTTCTCTATTTATGTGTTGACGTAAGATCGGGTCCCACAAGAAGCATTCCTCTAGGTGATGTCTTAGGTTGGGCCGATCATATAAAATAATGATTAAAATATTTAATCGGCTAACCTCGGTTAGTGTGCATAGTCATTATATATACACACATGTGATGGTAAACATATGATTATTATAAGGTTGCATATGTGAATGATAAATAAATCCAAAGAAGAATTTATTATTTGACATGCATTATGATCAATGTCTAACCATTATAAACAAGAGTACTATTAGTGATTGGTATAAAATATCAAACCAAATGAATGTTTGCATTTAATGCGAATTGTGATTGTCCCAAAGGAAGATTATTATTTGGCCCAAATTACAAACATACTTATAGCAATAAATATGTGATAATCATATGATTTTATATGTGAATAATAAATCGGTCCAAAGAAAGGCTTATTGTTTGACAAAACTAATTATAAATGTTTGATTACTACATTGAGTATACCACTTACAAGATAGTAATTTTGTTCAAAGTCTGAATATTAATGTTGTGCTAGGTAACTCGTGATGTACCCCATCATTAATTGGATTTAAGTATTAAAGTTGCATGTGAGTTCAATTGCAAGAACGTCAAACAATTCTATTTTCCAAAAAAAAAAGATCTACTTAGTTGAGTTTGATTCAACACTTAATCCAAAACATATATTATATATATTCACATACAAATTCATATATCAACTATAACCTATTGGTAGCATTGCATCATTCTCATGACAAGGATCCGTATTTCAAATTACAGTGATGGTCATTTTGAATTTTCCATTAAAAATATATTACCATTTTATACATGACTAAACATGGTAGGTCACACTGTCCAAACGGAAACAGTGCTTCAACAATATCAACCCCTTAATAATGCAATCACCCACCAAACAATGCATCAAACCGTAAAGTGTTGTAACCATTTAAACAAACAAGTTAGGTAATATATATAAAATAAGACACGTTCACGTAGTAGACACATCACAAGATATCTAGTACAACATCAATTTCTAGTATTTTGATAGAGAAATTAATTTGTAAGTGATACTCTCAACGTAATGATCAAATATTAATAGTTGGTTATGTCAAATAGTAGCTTTTCTTTGGACCGACTATTATTCACATGAAAAACTTTATAATTGTTACATATTTATCATCACGTGTATTTTATTAGTTGGCCAAATTGTGTCTTCCATTGGGCCGAGCACAATTCGCATAAATAATAACATATTCGTCCGTGTAATTTTAATCATTTTCCATAATAGAAGTTTCTTTGACAACATATTCCATCAATTAATTTAAAAATAATTACTAGACAAAGGAAAACAATATGGGTTCATCATAAAAAAAATTATGATATTGGAATTAAAACCTTCAGATTTGGTATCTTTTATGATTAACAAATCTACTCCAATAATATAATTCCAAATCAAAAAAGATATATTACATATATACCAAGGCATAAAAATGTGTGTAATTTAATCAAATATAAAGTAGATCTAGAGTGAAAAACATAAAAAAGATATATGCGAATGATTATCAAAAATTCTAAATCGAATATGATATGCGTATCTTGAAACATATATGTAACACTATATATACATTCACACACTAACATAGTAAATGCATATATATATATATATATATATATATATATTTTGTGGTGTTGATAGGTTGATATAATACTCTCTTCAAACTAGGTATTTAGGAAACAATTACATATGTATATATGTATATTTTAATTCGTAAGATATATACAAGGCCATTAATTCCATATTGTATATGTATAAAATAAAAACACGACTTAACTCATATATACCTTATACATATACTTCAACAAATTACAAAATTGTAAAGTGACAAAAGTCAATGTCCAACAATAAGGCATTAGTACACATATAATATACATGTTGCATAAAACTTAATGCAATATTCATGCACAGATCTGAATGTATACTTCAACACATGTTGCAATGATTCGTAATACAAATTACTCATAATTCAAATAAGTATAAACAGATAAAAGTTATTATCATTAATCATAAATACTCAATTTTCATAACTAATCAAAATCCCCCAATTTAAAAATTTTGGTTCGCAAAAAATTGGGGGGGGGGGGAATCTTTAATGAAGAATCATAAAATTCAGAACCTAAAGCTCTGATATTATTTGTTGGAGATTTCCTTATGATTGACAAAATACCAATCTTATGAACTTGAATCTCATGATTCACACACACACACACACACACACATATATATATATATATATAAAACAAGGATTCAATGTCATACATGAATCCATATTCTCTTATCTGTGTGTGAGAATCACTCAATGTTCTAAAATAATCATATATACATATGTAATCGTTTCCAACTTGAAGTTGTTGTCATGTCTGGAATTATTGATTAAAGTTTATATATATTGGTTACAGTTAATGCTTAAAATTATATATATGCATGTACTATGTTAGTGTGTGAAAGTGTATGTATATAGTCTTACATATATGTTTTAAGATATGCATGATCATATTCGATTTGGAGAAATTATTATTTACATATATACATATGGCCTCGTATATATACACACATGTGATGGTAAACATATGATTATTATAAGGTTGTATATGTGAATGATAAATCAGTCAAAAGAAGATGTTATTATTTGACATGCATTATGATTAATATTTGATCATTACAAACAAGAGTAGTGTTAGTGATTGATATAAAATATCAAACCAATTGTATGTTTGCATTTTATGCGAATTGTGATCGTCCCATAGGAAGATTACTATTTGACCCAAATTACAAACATACTTGTAGCAATAAACATGTGATAATCATATGACTTTCTATGTGAATAATAAGTCGGTCCAAAGAAATGTTTATTGTTTGACAATACTGATTATCAATGGTTATTTACTACATTGAGTGTACCACTTACAAGTTACTAATTTTGTCCAAAGTCTGAATATTAATGTTGTACTAGGTAACTCGTGTTGTAATCCATCATCAACTGAATTTAAGTATTAAAGTTTCATGTGAGTTCAATTATAAGAATGATTGCAATTTGTTTTGTTCTTTTACTAGTGCTAGAAATATGTTTGCTCAAATTAAGAATATTTCATTGTTGAATGGGACAAACTTTAAGGTCTAGAAGGAAGCCGTTGAAATTATTCTCGGGTGTATGGATTTAGATCCGGTACTTCTGGTGGAGAAACTCATTTCTACTTCGGAAATCCTCGATGAGGTTAAAATTGAGAAATGAGAACGCTCTAACCGAATGTGTCTAATGATCATGATACGCTCTATTCCAAAAGCATTGTGGGGCTCTATTTATGAGGGTCAGAGCGCAAGGAAGTTCCTTGAAGAAATAGAACAATAAATTGCCAAAAAGAAAAGGCGGGGACGTGTAACCTTTTGGCTAAACTCATATCCATGAAATATACAGGCAAAATAAACATAAGGGAATACATTATGAAGATGTCTAATCTCGCATCAAAACTCAAGTCACTCAATTTAGAACTTGGTGATGACTTGCTCATGTACTTGGTGTTGATCTCACTTTCTGCACACTTTGGGCAATTCAAAGTGAGCTATAACACTCAAAAGGACAAATAGTCTCTCAATGAGCTTATATCTCACTATGTGCAAGAGAAAGAGAGGCTGTAGAGAGATAAGATTGAAAGTGCTCATTTGGCTATGACCTCTTAGAATTAGAAAAGAAATAACAATAAGAATATTGTGAAAGAGCTATTTATGTTTTTCCTCAGAGAATGTGGAACTGTTCCGCAATATACTATGCTAGACAAACCTAACATGAAGGGCGTTGTTGAGTGAAAAAACTGAACTCTTAAGGATATGGTGAGAAGTATGGTTAGTCAATCTTCCTTACTAGAGTCTCTTTGGGGGGGAGCTTTAAAGACGATAGTTTACATTCTTAAGAGGGTAACAAGTAAAGTAATTAACAAAATCTCATATGAGCTTTGTAGTAATAAAGTGTCAAACATAAAATACTTGTACATTTGGGGTTGTCCAGGTGATATGCGACCTTATAGGCCGCATGAAAAGGAAACTGGACTCAAAACAATTAGCTGCTATTTTGTTGGCTATGTTGAACGCTCTCGCGACTATAAATTTTATGATCCCACATCAAGACTTTTTTTAGACGGGAAATGCAAGATTTATTGAGGAAGTTGATTTGTGGAGGAAGAGAATATAAAAAATGTTGTCTTTGAGGAAGAACTTGTCACTAATGGTGAACAAGTTCTTGTGCCTATTGTTGTTCAAGGGGCAACTTTGGTAATAGAAGATAATATTCAAAATATTGTTTATGACAATATACCAGAACAAGACAACAATGAGGTTCTCCCTCGAGTACATATAGAAAAAATTCAACACCTTAAGAAGTAGAAGTGCCATTAAGAAGATCCACTAAAGAGAGGAGAAGTGCAATTCCTAATGATTATATTGTATTTCTTCAAGAACATGAGGATAACATCAGGTTAGCAGGGGATAATCCATTGAACTTTTGTCAAGCCATGAAAAGTTCTAACTCTCAAAAGTGGATTGATGTCATGAAGGATGAAATGAAGTCTATGCATGATAATGACGTTTGGGATCTTGATAATGATGTTTGGGATCTCGTTTAGTTGCTAAAGGCTACATTCAGAATGAAGGCATTGATTATAAAGAAACATTCTCTCTAGTATTTTCAAAGAATTCTTTTTTAATAATATTGGCACTAGTAGCTCATTTTGATTTAGAGTTATATCAAATGGATGTTTAGACTACATTTCTAAATGGTGACATTAAAGAAATGATCTATTTGGTGCAACCAAAAAACTTTGTGTCAATTGGCTCAAAGTCTATAGTATGTAAATTAACGAAATTCTTCTATGGACTTAAACAAGTTTCTCGTCAATGGAATCCCAAGTTTAATCAAGTTATTACTTCATATGGTTTTGAGGCAAATAAATTTGATGATTGTGTGTACCATAAGTTCAGTGGGAGTAAATTTATATTATATATGATGATATACTGCTTGCGAGTAGTGATATGGGACTATTGTATGAGACCAAGAGATTTCTAACGAAGAATCTTGGGGAAGCTTCTCTTGTATTAGGTATTCAGATACTAAGAGATCGCTCTCAAGGTATCCTAAGGTTGTCACAAGAAAATTATATATAGATAAAGTCCTAGATAGATTTGGCATGAATGAAAGTAAACTAGAGATACCATATAGCTAAGAGAGACAAGTTTAGTCTCGAACAGTGCCCAAAAATGACCTTGAAAGATGCGAGATCCTTTTACATCTCTAGTAGGAAGTCTAATGTATGCTCAAGTTTGCACACGTCCCGATATAGTGTTTGTCGTGAGAGTTTTTGGGAAGATATTTGAGTAATCTTATAATGCATCACTAGAAGGAAGTCAAACGTGTTATGCGTTACTTAAAGAGAACAAATGAGTACATGCTCACTTATCAGATGTCTGGGAATTTAGAGATCATTGAATACTATGACTTCGGTTCTGCTGGATGTCTAGACAATAGACACTTCACCTCTAGGTATGTATATATGTTGGTTGGGGTGTTATCTCTTGAAATTCTGCTAAACAGACACTCAAAGCTCTTTTAACCATGACTGTGGAGTTCATGGTTTGTTTTTAGACGTCAGATTATGACATATGGTTGCAGAATTTTGTCATTGGCTTACGTGTCATCGATGACATTGAAAGATCACTGAGAATTTATTGTGACAATGAGTCTGTAGTTCTTTACTCAAACAATAATAGGAGCTCTACAAAGTCAAAATTTATTGACATCAAGTTTCTGGTTGTTAAAGAAAATGTTCAAAATAGACAATTTTTCATAGAACATATATGAACAAATTTTATGATAGTTGATTCATTGACTAAGGGTTTGGTACCTAAAGTCTTTCATGAGCATATTGATCAGATGAGTATTGCTCCTTAGGATACCTTAATTCAGTGGAAGTCTATATGTTTTATGACTTACTTTGGACGTCATATATAATTTTATGCGTAAAAAAGTTGATGGTTTATTGTTCTATTTTGAACTTGTGTATTACAACTATTGTGTTGCAATTAAAGACTTTGGATTGATCTCACTAAAAAATAAAGAAGGACTAGTTGGAAATAGACATATTTAAGATCACAATACATGAAATTTCCATGTCACTCATCCATATTTGATCTATGTCATTAAGTATATAATATAGTGATCATCGTGGTCGAGTCACGTTTGAATGTATGAAGGACGTGGTGGTTCCATAGTTGATATATGATATGAACCAGATTGTATTAAGGAAAAGTCTAAATATAAATAGCATATAGATGTGCGCCTAAAGAATATGTGATATATTTGTTTCAGGAAAAATATGAAGTCCAAGTGGGAGGTTGTTAAGAAATTCATAATTTCTAATTAATATGTGCATCATATATTTAATACAATTATATCAGCTATTTATTTTAGGTTTATAAAATAAGTGGTCTAATTACATGGATTCAAGTATGATATTGTATCATTGTTCTATATATATGTATGAGAATCATGAGATTCAAAATCCTAGGATTGATATTTCAAAAATCATATGTAAATCTCCAACACTCCCGACTTGATTCTCGATGAAAACTTTCAGAAAAATAACAAAGTTAATATAAAGTTCTATCTTCCTGGAACGCTGCAACCTATGTTCCAAGCTAATTTCGATCTTTCCATCACTCCCACAACTACGGGTGTAACGACTAGACATGGTTTTAGAGTGAAATAAGAAATTTAACCAAATAAAATAATTTAGTTTGGTTCGACTTCCTATCTTTCGTCATACAAAATAAGGCTTGATTCAATTTATCAATTTATTTGCTTAATTTCTGAAAAAATGAAAACTTCAACATCACAGTATGTTTTACGAAAAATTCTGCGAAATAATTTTTATATAATTAATGAGATGTAAAACATAATCATACCCATTAATATAAGTGTGCTAACTTGTTCAGAGCAGAAGATTTTGTATTAATTGGCAATTTCACAAATGAAACTGATAACCACTTTAACTAGGAAACACACCACATTAATGAAATTCTCCTTAGGTGTTTCATTGTGCATTCGTAAAGGGAATAAGGCAATAAATGGTCATTGAAAAATAGTCTATGTAATAAAAAGAAATAGTTTATATAGTTGGATTCCGTTTGAACAATTTTAGAAATCGTGAACCAAAACATTTATGAATTTAGTTTCACAGAATTATCGAATCACCATTTCTAATTAATTTGATTTGATTGATTTTTTGGTTTGCACCATAATCCTTACCACTTCCTAAATCTATCAACATTAATATGTGTTCCATCCCAATCAACCAGTTTCCTCACCCGTCCAGGGTATGTCTTTCCTGACTAATCGGAGGTCGAGCAAACACAACTTGGGAGCTTGCATCACTCTCCAGTAAGCATCATAATTAACTCTAACACTTCATTTAATGCATTCCCAACTGTACACTGTCATGCTGCCTACAAATCCAGCTTGTTCCTCAAACAATACAGTCAAGAACAAACCTACTATATGGCGGGGACAAGCCTACTATACGCCTACAACACCTATTACAAGTCACCATCAAACAGTGGACAGATGCAACATCACCCATCTCAATTACTATAAATAAAGGGTGTCCCTTCACAAGAAAGAGATCTATTTCATTCATCGATTCATTAACTCTCTCACTCACACATTCATATCTCACTTACTCGCTCATTTATTGTTTGTATTTACTCTCACTTGTTTTTCAACACTTCCACTAAGTCTCATATTGACTTGATCATCGGAAAATATTTTCAAGTATCCCCCCGGTAGGTTCAGACTCTACACCAACCAGATTCAGAAGAAGTCCACTTCAACCGGGCACCCTGCTCCGATTATTCGACCAACCATCAAAGAACATTGACGCCATCTATGGGGACATACGCCATGGTAACCACTCGAAACCAAGCACATTATCCCAACCAAATGGAACCTTAAGAACAAACATGCCTCCCAACCGCCAAACCCCATCCATAGATCCTCTAGCACAAATACAACCATCCCAACAAGCTAGCCAAAGCCATCCTCCTGTCTCGGAACAACAACCACCAACTACCCAACAACTTCTCCAAATGATACAAATGTAAGGGCAAATCATTCAACAACAAGCCTAATTACTAGCAGAGCTCCATCAACTCAGACCGGATCCGATCAATAGATTATTGCGGTCGACCGCCGATGAGCTATGCACCGAGTCTACTAGAGAATCACGCCTCATACACACAATCCCCCTAAACACAAAGACCACAAATAGTAACCGCGAACTCGACCACAATCTCTCTGGAGAAAAACACCCCATCAAAGAAGCAATCATGTCATTCCGCCTACCCAAACACCTAGCCCGTCCAAGCAATATCGACCAATACAATGGGATTTCTAACCCTCAAGATCACCTTGACGCCATTGAGGCGATCATGATCTTCCACAGGGCCTCAGATCCTATTATGTGTCGGGCCTACCCACTCACCTTGAAACACGCTGCTCTATAGTGGTTCACACGACTTATGCCAAATAGCATAGACCAATGGTCTACCTTGGCTGACAAGTATAAAGTCCGTTTACGGCGAGTAAAGAGTAGCCAAGATCGCCATAAACCTTGTCCAATATTCGGAAGGGTCCGCACTTGACCATTTGTGCGTATCTGGACATATTTAATGCGGAACCGATGTAAGACCCTAAGTCCCAATGTGCCGGTACATATGCTAGTCACATGTCTACAAGATGGTCTTTTCAGGCAGGAACTATCCAAGTATTCTTACCTCACAATGGAGGACCTCCACTCCAAGGCCCAATAGTTCATTAACTTAAAGGAAACTCACCACATTCAGTCACTCACCTAGCACAACGAGTATCACCCCTCTCGGGAAGAGAATAGACCAAAGTTTCATGACCCTTCCAGAAGTGACCCCCCAAAATTGTCCAAAAAATCCATATACGCAATCTACACAACCCTCAATGGTAGTCGATCCAGGATCCTACAAGAGGTCATGGCCATACACCTCGTCCAACTTCCCAAACCTAATCTGAACAAGAAGACGGGGAGCCAAGACCAGTCTAAATATTGTGAATTTCACATCATGTTTGGCCATGTGACTGAAGATTGCACTCAGTTATGAGACACAATAGAAGACCGCATACAGTTCAGACACCTACAACGCTTCATCGCCAGAGAAAATCAGCGGAGGCAGTCACCCCATCCTGTCGGCCCAGTCCACCTAGAGGACGTTCCATACCAAGAACTCAGCATGAGAGTCCTCCAAACAGGGACCAAGCCGACAGGTACTGTCGAAACAACCAAAGACAGAAAAGCCTGGTTGATATTACCACTATTTCTAGGGGATTCACTGCGGGGGGCATCTCTTGGTCAGGATAGAAGAAGTATGTAAGGGAGGTCATGCAAGCAACCACTAGAGACACTCGCCACCAACACCTTAATAGGGTCGCCCCCCAATTTCATTCGACGACCGTGATTATGAAGGTGATGTCTGGGGACATGATGATCCCTTGGTCATCACTGCCAAGCTTAATAATAGGAAAGTCGGTAGGCTTTTCGTCGACCAAGGGAGTTCAACAGACATTATGTTCCAAGATCTGTTGGGAAAATGGATCTGAGCAACTGAGATTTCAACCTTATGATGGAGAACTGGTGGGCTTTGCTGGCCAGGGAATTGCTTCACGAGGATACATGGATGTATGGTTGACAGTCGGTGACCAACCCTTGACTCGAAAACAACAAACAAAATTATTGGTCATCAATTACATGTCGACATACAACACCATTTTGGGTCGACCTACACTGAATCGTCTAGAAGTAGTGGTCTTCATGCCACATCTATGCATGAAGTTCCTCTCCTCCAACCTTCGTGTATGCACGGTAAAGGGAGATCAACATAATGCCAGAAGTTTCTATCATATTAGACTTAGACCAAGCTAAGAAGCAAGAATAGGGCCACCTCCGACAAAGAGATACTATTGGCCTACTATGGAAAAAGACACATCATAACTAACCCAGAAGTGCATACAGTGTCAGTTGTTCGTCGACTTTCATAAAGCTCCACCTGAAGAACAAACCACCACAATGACCCCTTGGTCATTTTGTAGATGCAGCATGGACATCTTGGGACCCTTCCACCCAGTAGTTGGGAAGCTAAAATTTCTGATAGTCGTTGTAGACTACTTCACTGAGTGGATAGAAGCCGAATCCTTATCAACCATCACATCCGTGAACATCCAGAAGTTTACTTCGAGGAACATCATCACCCGATGCGGAATCCCGACCACCATCGTAACAAACAATAGTACCCAATTTTCGGATCGAGAATTCCAATAACTACTATTTGGCTTGCATATCAAACAACACAACACTTCACTTGAACATCCTCAAACGAATGGACAACCAGATGCAGCTAACAAGGTCATCTTGAAGGGAATTAAGAAAATGTTGGATGAAGCAAAATGAGTTTGGCCCGACCAACTCCACCATATACTTTGGGTTTACCGAACAATTCCTCATTCTACTACTAGGGAATAACCATTCAACCTTACGTACGAGGTCAAGACCATGATCCCTGTTGAAATAGGCGAGCCCACTTTAAGGACCCTACAGTTTGACGAAGGGACCAATCCAACTCTCCTAAGGCACAATCCAGTTTCGATCGAAGAGAAAAGAGACCATGCTCGGATAAGAGAGACAACCCAAAAGAGACGAACAATAGATAAATACAACTTGTCAATAGTTCCCAAAAGCTTTGAAGCTGAAACTTTAGTCCTCCGAGGAGCAGATATTGGTAGGACCAAAGGAAAGTTGACGCCAAATTAGGAAGGGCCTTACCGGGTGGTTAGTAAGATCGGTAAATGTGCCTACAAGTGGGTGGACTTAGTCGGAAAGGATATTTCCCAAACATGAAATGCTGCAAAACTCCGTGTTTTCTATGCTTAGAACAATTGTAATGAAATATAATGTCAACCCCATTCGTTGTCGGACAAACCCATGTAATCCAACAAAGAACACACATATATGTTAATGGGGTATTCATCTTCTTTTTTTATTGCAGAATCATGAAAGCCCATTTCTCAAACTTATAAAACAACACCCCTCAAAGGTGTGTATCAAGTCCCACTTTGGCGGTAGTCTCATTCAAACACCTAGGGCGAGGACCAAGTCCCCCTAGTCGATGATCAACAACACCCGACCATGTCCCACTTTGACGATGTTCTCATTCAAACACCCCATGGCAATGACCAAGTCCCATCTAGTCGACGATCAACAACACCCCTCAAAGGCGTGGACCATGTCCCACTTTTACGGCAGTCTCCTTCAAATACCCAATCGCGTGAACCAAGTCCCCTTTAGTCGGTATTCAATGAAACCCTCGGAAGCATGGATCACATCCCCCTTTGTCGGCCGCCCAATTCAACCAGGTCCCCAAGCAGAGGTTACTTGACCTTATCACGAGATCATTTGGTATTATTCATATGGCTTTAGAAAAACATCTCCAAATCATTTCAGTTGTTATCATCCATATCCGGACAAAGGTCACTTGACTTCGTCATAATTTATTTGATTATTTGTTACCCAATTCTAGACAATGACTACTTCAAATTAAAAGATTATTTGTTTGCCAAATCCGGAAAAGGATTATTCCATCTTATTATTCGGTTGCTTATTATCCATGTTTTTTATCATCAGATACTTATAATTATTTAAGAGAGAAACAATAGTCATAGAGGAAGCGAAATTGAAGGGAACTAAAAATTACATTAATAAAAATGGTGAGTACATGCCCTAACATCTATTACATCAAAAAAGAAAAACAAAAAACAACAAATACACGCAGGCTGCTCCTCCCTCCTTCCATGGCACCGAAAGTTTGATCAGGATTATGTTCTCCTTGGCCACCAGATCCCCCTCACTAGTAATCCGGGCATCAAGGAGGGTCTAAGACCAATCCTGATCTAGATAAACTAGTTGGACCTGGGCCAAGGCGTGGTCCCAACTAGTGTAGGCAATGTCATTCGCCTTGTCCTACAGCTGCTCTCGCTTCCCCTTCAAGACGGTCGCCTCTTGGGTAAGGCTTGCAATCTCAGCCTGAGAAGATTCTTATCGCCCTTCTGATAACTTCAAATTGTCAGCAAGTTGAGCCTTCTCTTCTTAAGACCTCTCAAGGTGGTCAGTTACGACAGTCAGCTCCCTCTTCGCCACACTCAGGTTCTCCTGGGCGGTCAAGGCTGCCTCCCGGGCGTCACGGAGCTGGAGGCTCATGTTCGACAGCTCCTCCCTAGCGGCCATAGTCTGGTCCTCCAAGGACTTTAACGCTTGATCATGATTTTCCTTCAATTCTTGGAGCTCAGCCGAGTGCTACTCTTGAAGATTGGCAAGAGCCTCACCCCCACCCAGGTAGCCAACACGCCCCCACTCTCTGAATAATTGGCGACTGAGGCGACCATGATGCTTGTCTCCCTAGTTTATTAGCTGAATGGGACGACGAGCTCAACTAAGCTCGTTTGGTCGCCCTAAAAGCCTATCGACTTTTCTAAGCAACACAGTTCAGAAGCTTGCTCCAGTCTACATGGTCGCCTATCATAGCTGTTGAAAAAACAGAAAAAAAGGTTAGGGCATAACACTCTCAATTACACTTGAATAATTCTCCAATCAGATACATACCGACCAACTCCTCAAAAGTCGAATCACTCTACGCTAGGGCATAACACTCTAAAACCCTCACATTCTCTACCCAATCCAGCATCTCCTTAGCAAACGCCGCTTCCCGAGCATCTAGGTCTTCAAAGGAATAGTTGAACTTGTCACCAAGTTTCTGATTATACCACCATTCTCGAAAAATGGAAAAAAAGGCTTCTCCCCCGGCCCACACACCCACGTATGGCAGGTACCGCAAGCTTCTACTCGGTAAAAACCGGCCTTCCAGTTTTTAACTGAGCCCTCAAAAGGGTGGAACAAGTTGTACTTGTTCTTGGACTGCAGGCACATCCACCCTCGGCGTCCGCCATGATTCTCGTCCTTGTTGATGTTGTAGGTCACCTGGAACATCTAGAAAAAGAGTCAGACTGTGCAAGGCAGCTTCATTACCTCACATAAAATCTTGAAGGCCTAGATGAACCGCCAAGCATTTAGATGCAACTAAGATGGGGCCACCTAGAGGCAAGTCAGCGCGGCTACGTACCAACCGTCCAATGGGATCTTCACACCAATTCTACGAGTGATATACTCGTACATAAAGAACCTCCATTGGTTCCCTGTGTCGACCACGAGGTCTTGAAAGACCATATCATCAGCCATAGGGGCGTACCGCCTGATATCATTTACATAGCTTGGCTAGGACGTCCACATTTAGCCGAGCGAGGACTGCCCAAAAAAGAGCTAGGCATTCCTAGCACCTCGGTCGACCCACCAATATCTTGAATTCGGACAGACAAAGGCCTTCGGGATCGTGTATTGATCACCTCGATTGGCGAAATTCCTCCCCATTGTAAACTTGTCACTAGGAGAAGCATCAAAATCTGAATTGGATACCTTATTCAAGACTGGACGCCACTTCTCAAGAAAAGATGCTTGATCTAGTATCGTAGTACTCCTTCCGACCTTTCGCTGTCTCCAATTGCTCAGCAAGGTCGGAAGGGAAAGGTCACTCAGATGCCTCATAGGATTCTGACCATTTCTCTAGGCAATGGTGAAATTCGCACGTCGGCGGTGGCGGCTTGACGGGGTAATAAAAATGGGCAGAGGTCCGGATAAGATCTCCACCTCGTCAGAACTACACTCTAGCTAGGTAAGCATATTCGTGAATCAACTACGAAAAAAATAGTTAGAGAAAGAAGAATTACTGAATAATTAAATCTGGAAATATGAAAAGAAGAAGTTGAAATAAAACAGCTTGCCCAGCAGTAAGAGATTTCAAGAATTCTCAGAAATTTCAGAAAGCAAAGTGAATAGAAGTGATGGGGGACCCCCTATTTATAAGGAGGGTTGGACTAGGGCCCTATGCAAGGCCCAACCACATAACCCATCTCATCATTCAAAAAAGCACTCAAGGACGATCCAACAGTACCCCAAAAAACCAAGGCAAAAGGAGCTGGCGAATATGAAATGAACTGACATGATGTTTGACACTCGAGTACCTCCCACGAAAGACGACACTAACCCCCCATCCCCCATGTGTCAGTTGCCATCAAATCACCATAATGACCTATTTATCATTCATCCATTCATTAACTCTCTCACTCACACATTCATATCTCTCTTACTCACTCATTTATGCTTGCATTTACTCTCACTTGTTCTTCAATGCTTCCTCTATATCTCATATTGACTTGATTGTCAAAGAACCTTTTCAGGTACCTCCCTGATGGGTTCAGACTCTACACCAACTAGATTCAGGAGAAGACCACTTCAACCGGGCACCCAACTCCATTCATCCGACCAACCGTAAAAGAACAATATGAATCCAATGAAGTGGAAGGGGATACCATTTGATCTTCACCTTAGAATAGTTGTATAATATATATTAACATTTTAGATCAATGATAAATATTAACAACCTAGAGGTTGTCTTACTAACTAGTAGGAGTGAGCATGAGTCAGGTTGGGTTGGATTGGGTAAGGCTTGTCCCTTATTTGACCTTAAATGTTAGTAGATTCATTTTTTAACTCGGACTCGATCCTAGATCCAAAGCTAACCCGATCTCATATATCGACTAAGACAACATTTGAACTTGAACCTGACCCTAAACCCGATTAAATATAATGCATATCTCGTTTAGTTAAAGTCTTATCAATATTTTACTTATTATTATGGATATATAATATTATATATCAGATGATATATGTATATATATTGTTAATTATGTATATATGATGAGAAAATAAAGAATCAATGATATTTTCGACTAAAGAGATGACATTACTTTATACACAATAGAATAGAGACACATACAAATATGATAAGTGAGTGATCATGAGACGAGTCATGTTTGTCTCCTATCCAACACTAAATATTGTCTGAGTCTAATTTTTGAATTCGAACCCAACTCTAGACTCAATGAGACTCGACTCTATTTAGACCCGACCATGATCGGGCTAAATTGGATGAGCAAGAACCGGGTCCTGCTCACCCCTACTAACTAGTGCAACTAAAATAATGAACCTCAACTTTTCCTTTTCTCCAAAAATGATAATCAACCTCATAATAATTATCTCATAAATTTAAAATATAATACTAAAATAATTACATTTTTAAGAAAGCAGTGAAAAGTAACATTAAAAAATGTAACTGATAATGTGCATTTTTTACGTTCTTTGTGAATCATTTATCTTATATTTAATCATCATGTACTTATATATGTATATATAATAAAAATAAATGAGGAATGATATATGCATGTATAAATATTTAGTCTCGCAATGATAAATATCAATACTCTATAATTAGGAACAAAATAGGAAATAAAGTTTAATATCTATATACTTATAATATAAAGATTTATACATCCTCGTTATATCATCCATCATTCATTTTTTTAGTTTCCCACAAGTTTCCTCGTACTAGAGGCAATCATGTCCGAACCGAGAACATCGACAAGTATGTGTGATTAACTCTCTCAACGGATATTTTTTCCATCCACAAGACTCGAACCCGAGACATTGCTTAAGGGGAATCAAACATATACCAATTAAAAATATAGTTGATATAATAAGAGTATATAAAACTCATAAGATTCTCAATAGATACTTTATATTAACATTCTATAATTAGGAACAAAACACGCCCAACATAAAATATAGTTTAATATCTATTGATGTCATTGTAAATATTTATACACACTTACTACACTATCGACTACTCACTACATCATTCATCATTTAGTTTGATTTTTGTAAAGTCATTCATAATTAAATATAAATTGTAAATGACATATTAATAGTGTATAAAACTCGGGTGCACATCTTCTGTCCCAAAACAGTGTGTCACTGCTTGTGATTGGTCAGAAAAATAATTAACTATTAAAATTTTAATTTAAATATATTTTTTCAACCAATTACAAGCAGTGACACACTTTATAGTAGAGCACATGTGTGCTCCCATAAAACTCATACATCTCTTTTGGAAGAAAATAACTTATGTACAACACATGAAACGGCAACGTGTAGTTATGTTGGGCACGGGCTTTTGCATTGGACTAGGAAGTAGAGCAAAGAACTATTCTCGATTTCGTAATTGAAATTAAAAAACAGATCTCTCTGTGATTCTTCACACTCACACTAAAACGAAGAGATAGAAGAAGTAGCACCATAGTACTCTACAACCACACCACACCACACCACACTGAACCCTAACCCTCTTCCCATGGAAGGCGACGACGAAACCTCGGGTCCGATGATCGACGAAATCTACGCCAACGGCGACAACAACCGCACCCGGAAACCGATATTCAGCGGCGACCAACTCGACATCGAGGTGTACGCGAGCCTCTACGCTGGGAGAACCAAGATTATGCGGCTTTTGTTCATCGCCGATCGCTGCGGCGAGAAGAACAACACTACGATGCAACTCGAAGCGCTTCGAATGGCGTATGATGAGATTAAGAAAGGTGAGAATACGCAGTTGTGTAGGGAAGTGGTGCAGAAGATTGATGGTAGGTTAGGAGCTGGTTATGATTTGGATGTAGCTTGGGCTGAGAACGTGGATCGTAGGGCTGAACAGAAGAAGGAGAAGCTTGAGAATGAGCTTAATGCTTATAGGGTAGTTCTCTTAGGACGACGTATTGTTTTTTTTTTTTGTTGCTTTTATTGTTTTTTATTTTGGGTGTTTATGTTAGGTTATGAAGTTTGGATTATAATCTGTTTAAAGCACACAATAAGCATAATCTTTTTTTGGTAACTACAAAAATTAGCATAATCTAAGTACATGTCAGTGTAATTGATAATAATTAGTGTTTGTGAATGCAATCCTTATACTCTAACTCTCACAGTTAACAGTTGTTTATTGCGTATATTCGAAGTTAAAACCTTGCATGCAATGTTAACCACAAATATAGACATAATTAATCACATATAAGTTTTTTGTATAAAACTAGTATGAGATGATGATTTTTATTGTGATTAATTCTTCTCCTTCTTTTCTTGGGATAGATTGAACCTTGTTTGGTTATTTAAATTCTTCATGGTTCAGTGTCTTTCATTCTTATATTACCCGAGTGTAGGTTTTCTTTGTCTGTACATGTGCTATTGGATGAATTTTGTTCATTAGCTATACATACTGTTCCTTTAGCTTTCAAGTTTTAACAGTTGTATTCATTCAGCAGCCTCATGGGCTGTGCTGTAATGTAGCTTGTTTTGTGAGAGCAACTTTTCTAATACAAAACAATGGCTATACATGAGTCACAGAGATAGGATGAGAGATACAGAGTTAGTGTTGTCAAGATTCAAAGAGTTTTCTGCAGATAGTTATGCTTATATTGTCATGCGAACCTCTGAGGATAGATTTTGTTACTTGAAATTGTCTGATATCGGACTAGGAATTCTACATTATCTTGTATTTCAGTGGTTGAGTTAGTTCTTGGATGAAATCTATCGAACACGCAGGATTACCTTATATCAAGGTGTTTGTCAATTGTCACTCAAAAGTTCTCTGTTTCACAATTTGTAAAGCTAGATGGATTCCACATTTCCACCCAAAACCAAAATAAAAAAATCATTGGGGATATGTTTTGTGGTTTATATCCGTTTGTTTATATGATATGCTAATATGATCTGTTTTTACGTATCTTTTTAACTAGATTGATTAAATTACAATTCCTGATTTCCTTATCTATCCCTTTAACTTTCCTTTAATTTTTGCAGACAAACTTGATTAAGGAAAGTATAAGAATGGGATACAATGACTTTGGAGATTTTTACTATGCTCATGGTCAATTGGGGGATGCCTTTAAAAGTTATGTCCGTACGCGGGATTATTGCACTACATCAAAGCATATTATTCACATGTGTATGAGTGCGATTCTGGTCAGCATTGAGATGGGTCAATTTACTCATGTTACAAGCTATGTTAGCAAGGCAGAACAAGCACCAGAGTCCCTTGACCTGGTAACAGTTTCAAAGCTACGTTGTGCTGCAGGATTGGCAAATCTAAAGGCCAAAAAGTACAAGCTTGCTGCCCGAAAGGTTTGTTCCTTATATCTCCTTTTCATTTTACCTCTGCCCAGAATCAGCCTACAGCATTCAAGGATTGCTGCATGATATGAGAACTCTGATTACAAGCTGTAGGATTCCTTTTTCATTTATCATTATTTGATCTCTGACAACCTATTAACTTCTTTCTCTTTAACTTTGGAAACCTCATTTTTATCATTTATGCAGTTTCTAGAAACTAGCCCAGATCTGGGAAGCCACTATAATGGAGTGATTGCACCTCAAGATGTTGCAACATATGGAGGACTTTGTGCACTTGCAACATTTGATCGGACAGAGTTAAAGGCGAGTATTCTGTTATGTTGTTATAAAGATTCTTCTTCTCAATGACCATTTCAGCGCATTGATTCATGATTTTTTTTTTAATATTTGGCAGAACAAAGTTATAGACAATCTCAATTTCCGGAATTTCTTAGAGTTGGTACCTGAAGTAAGGGAACTGATAAATGATTTTTACTCGAGGTTAGTTGCTGCTCAAGTTGTCTTTGTTAATTACTTGTCTATATGAGATTGGTCATCATCATGGTTGACTAAATCGCGGTTTATCACGTAAGATCGGCCGATGTTACGACTCCATAGAGGCTGGTGAGGCACGATTCAAGCAGGAACTCGATCTTGCTGTCACAACTAGGATCATCGATATAAAACGTGAGATTGTAATGATCTGTGTGGTTCCTTTTGAGCGACAGAGGGGTGAGACTAAGAATGTGGGAGAGAGAACTTGAGTATTTGTGATGGATAAGGAGAGACCTCCAAAGTAGCTATTGCTTGTTGCCATTGGAATGAGAGATCTCAAAGGGAAAAGCAGCTGCCGCCGCCTGCCTATGCTTTTGGCCATTTTGGGAGGCATGGAAACTAGGGTTTCCTACATTTGCATACGAAGAAAATTTGACCTAACCCAAATTAATCTCCCCGTAAAATTTTATTGACGTGGGCCCTATTGTGGTCAAGTTACACACCAGATTCTTGGTTATTAAACTGATAATGGCCCAAATTATCCAAAACTAAGAATATGTTATTGGTTGTTAAACTGATAATGGCTCAATTTAAAATTAAAGTAATTAAAAAAACTGAAAGTAACTTTTAAGTGTATATAATTATGTTTAAAATTTTAAATTGCACTTGGTATAGAATTGTGTTAGTCTTTTGCTCTTGAATAGATTTTAATTTTAATTTTTATGTATATAATTATTTTTAGATATTATTTTCTAATATTATGTAGGATCCTACGATCCGTATTACGATCACACTTTTTATGTGTTCACCAACTCCTCTCGATCTTGTCAACCTTGGTCACCGTGCCTCACATTTTTTTCTTTCCTGAGTTGAAAGTTGATTAATGTGTAGTCTTAGTTAGGTAGATTGCACCGAATAGGTAATGTGCATAAAATTCTTCTTGTGTTGGCCAAATAGCTCATGAAATTTTTCAATGAGAATTTATGGAATTGGATTGGAATGTATGTCGAGGGCTAGCCTTGGGGCAATGGCATGGTTGCTTGCCTTGGGGCAATGGCAAGGTTGCTTGCCTTGTGACCTGGAGTTCCAGTCTTGAGTTCAAGTTCTGGAAACAACCTTTTAGCGTACTAGGGAGTGGGGTTGGAGTTCAATGACATTTCTGATTTTCGTCCTTTTTGTTTTGTTTCCCCCAAATTTAAAAATTCAAAAACAGTATTTCAACGCTCACCTATTGGTCAATAGGGATTTGCTGAAATTTTTAATATTTATCTTACTCTAATTCTTTCTTTGTAGTGTTTTACTTTCCTTCCTTTTCATCTCTCTTTGTGTGTGTAGGTTGATCTGTTTTCTTCCCTTTTTGCAGCCACTATGCTTCATGTCTGGAATACCTTGGGAACCTGAAAGCCAATCTATTGCTTGACATACATTTGCATGACCATGTCGAGACACTTTATAATCAAATTCGTCACAAAGCCCTTATCCAGTATACACTCCCATTTGTGTCTGTAGATTTGAACATGATGGCGAATGCATTTAAGACAACTGTTGCTGGACTTGAGAAAGAACTTGAAGCTTTGATTACCAATAATCAGATACAGGTCTGGTTGGAGTTACTATGCTCGTTTTATTCAATGTCTATAGCTCTACTGAACTACATTTAGAATAACAAAAATCTCAGTATTACATGCTTCTCATTTAATAATTTACCTGTGGCCATATAACTTTTGAATATGATTTGAAATTTGACAATGCTTCTTTTGCAAGAAAAATAGTTTATCTGGTATTTGAACAGCTTATCTTTTATGGAACTTATTGCACCCTTGCAGGCTCGTATAGATTCGCACAACAAAATTCTGTACGCACGGCATGCAGATCAAAGGAACGCCACCTTTCATAGGGTTCTAGAAACTGGAAGGGTATTTGACCGCGATGTTCGTGATATGTTACTGAGATCTAATCTTATCAAGCATGAATTCAATCTTCGGGCATCGAGGAAACTATAATCATTGATTGATGATAATGGGATATGGGTTGTAATATTTTACATTCTCAGGCACTGTTCAACAGTAAGGGAGCAAGGTTGTGCACTGAAGTTAAAGATTGCCTTACCTTATGGTGGTGGATTGAATTTCGGTTGCAACATTGAACAACATAATAAGATGTCTCTCTTGTATATACTCTTTCATAGCTTGAATTAATTTGTCAGAAGAACATTTTTTTATTTCTTTAAATCTTTTTCTTTTTTGGGTACAAAAGTAATTTACTGCTATGCTATTTAAAGAACACCTGTGGCCCTTTGTTTCCTTTTGGGTACAAAACTTCATATTTGCCTATTTACTCTTGTTTTTTTTGGTAACTAACTCCATTGGGTAAAACAAGCTTAGGTCTTTGAATATAATACTGAGCTCTCTTAAGAATTGTTTGATATAATCATTCTTTGAAAGTAGATGAACTCGCCAAAACATACAAACCACATTGCATGGACTCTTAAATCCCAAAAAATATGTATTGTTCGGTGAGTTATATTTAGTCATTGTGCATGAATTCCCAAAATTAATTCTGTGTAATATATATATATGCACTTCTTTCACAAATGGGGAGAAAGTTATTAATATATGTATCAGTTTTCTATTAATACATGATCTCTCGAAATTGTTTCAAGTAGCATCAAACTATCAAATATGGTGTGGATTATCTAGCCTTGGCATATGTGATAATCACCGTGATTTGTTGTGATTTAAAAAATAAAATTTTGTTTCTCGTTTGTATCATTTTTGTATGTGAATGGGACTTCAACTTCAGATCATATAAACATGATACAATAATTTCATGGAAGCTTTCATATATTTAGATTCACTTTTACGTTTATAGTTTTTTTTTCTTCCCAAACGTTAACAAAATTAAAAGCGGTAATTGGCCCCTCTTCTCTACCAAAATATTTTGAAGTTATAGTGAAGAATAGGATGCATATGTAAAAAAATTGTAAATGTATTTAGTATTTTAGAACATAATTTATTTAATTTTTTAATTTATAATAAGACAATTTTTAAGGTAATGAATTATCTAGATACTTCTGTTTCAACCGAAAACATCTTATTGTGGTGAGGTTAACTTCTATGGTAAAGGTATATTGTCACTGTAAGGTTACCTAATCATTACATTTTCACGATGCGTATGACCTTTATTTATAAGTCAACACTAGTTGACTGAATTATGTGAACTTCAACAACCTTTTCCTACTTAAATATTTAAGTTGTGTTTAAAAGTAGTAATAGCATATTCTTATTCTTAAAGGATATAATAACAATAAGGTGGTATAAGACGGACTAAATATCAAATATGATTTATATAAAGAGTGATTATTGGGAGAGAGGAACAACTTATATTTGAAGGGATTACATGATCAGATCTATCCACCGTCGTTCCAGAATATAATAATCCATTGTCTCCAATCACTTCTCTGAACAAAAGTGTAACTCGTACACACACAATCTTATATCCTTCATTACCCCCATAATAAAACCCACACTTCAAAAAACGCAGTTCCATCACCTAACTCAATTTTTCCACCAACCACCAACCCCTTCCGATTTCAAACTCCAAATGCGTCACGTGAACCTCTCATCTTCAAAGCGTAACCCACGCCAATGGCGAATCTTAGACCTCATCACCGCCGTATTCTTCGGCCTTCTCTTCATCTTCTTACTCCTCGTCTTCACTCCTCTCAGCGGCTCCCTCTCCGCCTCCAGCCGCCAACCGCACCTCATCTCTGTCTCCGATCCACAGCAGCGCCACCGCCTCGTTGCTGCCATTGAGCTCGGTCAACAGCAGAGCATCGAGACGTGCCCCGCCGGTGCCGTGGACCACATGCCGTGCGAGGATCCGAGGCGGAATAGTCAGTTGAGTAGAGAGATGAATTATTATAGAGAACGGCATTGTCCTCCGCCGGAAGAGACTCCTCTTTGCCTGATTCCGCCGCCTCGCGGTTACAAGATTTCGGTGCGGTGGCCTGAGAGTTTATACAAGGTGCGTATGGTATTTTTGGTTCACTGTTTGGGTGCTTAGAAAGTGCTATAATGTTGATTAATCTTTTATTGTATTTTTGTTTTTTTTAGATTATGGTGTTTTGTGATAGTTTTAGTCTTTTAGATAGTTGCTAATATGTTTTGAAGTGAGTTTATGTTGGGAAGTAAGTCCTCCATCGCTTACCTTATTAACCCTGAGAATGGTTTAAATACATGTTGTGCTAGTCCTCTCCAGTTGCCATGTGACAAAAAGATGCCCTTTAGTCATGTGTAAATGGTAATCCTTCATCTGATCCATCGGGCTTCTGTCGAGAGGGGACATGTCTCGATATAAGCAAGAGTGCATTCACCTTTATATCATTAGTTTAGTTTAGCTTATTTAATGAGTTAAGATCTTGCTAAATTTTAGCTGATCAAGGTATGATACAGGCTTACTTGCTCACTTCATAGACACACTCATTTTAAGGTTATTAGTAAGAATAGTTCAGATCATTTAGTGAATTGAGATCTCGATCCACTTTAGCTGACTGGTGTGATGTATACTCTTTTAGTTGCTCACTTTAGAGACACTCATTTTAGATGAGTCATTTTTGGGTTATGTTTTAGTGATTGGGAACTCGGTATTTAACACCTTTGGAATGGGATGAGGTTTTCTGACATCTGATTAATTCAGGTTTAACTTGTGAGTATGTAGTTTTTTGTTGGATCTTGTTAGTAAAAATTTCATTTTAAGCTACTTCTGGGTCCAACCCTCTTTTCCAATATGACACTTAAATTGACATGTCATGGTTATTAAAATAAGAAAATAATCTACTGTATATTATTGGGTTGTTACAGTTGATGGTCCAAATGAGAATCACTTTACTAATGCAATGCCATTTTAGAAGTAATCAGCCTTGATGCCTCTGATTTATAATTATTGTTTATCAAATTGAATGCTCTGTTTAAATTATCTGTCAGACTAGTTTTGACCAACTTAGGCCTTAAGATTTTGTTTCAAGAACCTAAGTCAAAAGCATTTGCCTTCTGAAAAAGTCTCTTTGGTGGTTACATATGAATTAATCAAGTGAAGCTTGCAGTCATTAGAATTTAGTGTTAAGTGTGAACAAAGTGAAAAGGCAACAGAAATAAAGGTGATAGAGAGATTAAAGGATGAGAAATAGGAGAACAGGAAAGAACAAAGGGAAGGAAGGTAAGTTACTTATACAGATCGCTCCCTAATTAACTTGTGGCTTGTTATATGGAGCCCTGACTAATTGGTGTTACTCTATTATCTTTCTGTAATAGAAGCTTTCGGTTATAATTGACTGCTTTGTTGTTTTTTAAGAAAATGGGACTACAGTTACTTTTGATGACATATATCATCATCATTATATTATACTTTGCTTTTGATGACATATATCATCATCATTTATTATTCCATCTATCAAAATGCTTGTAAACACCCTCTTCTTCGGGACAAAGCACTAATATATTTTTTCTGTAGATATGGCACAGCAACATGCCACACAACAAGATTGCTCAAAGGAAAGGTCACCAAGGATGGATGAAACTTGAAGGCCCACACTTTATATTCCCTGGAGGTGGCACAATGTTTCCAGATGGAGCAGTACAGTATATTGAAAAACTTGGTCAATATATTCCAATAAATAGCAATGTTCTGAGGACTGCTCTTGATATGGGGTGTGGGGTAAGGCCACTTTTCCGGCTTCCTTTTGAGACCTTAGTAGAATCTACTGTTGTTTAATGTGCGAATATTTCTCACGTTCAACAGGTTGCCAGTTTTGGAGGATTTTTACTGGCTCAAAACATTTTGACCATGTCTTTTGCACCAAGAGATTCACACAAATCACAGATACAATTTGCTCTGGAAAGAGGAATACCAGCTTTTAGTGCCATGCTGGGTACTCGCAGACTTCCATTTCCTGCATTTGGGTTTGACTTAGTTCATTGTTCTCGGTGTTTGATCCCTTTTACAGCCTACAGTAAGTTCTTCATTCCAGATGACCTTTGCATACACTGCAATCTTCTAATTATCCTTCCCTAATGTAGAAAATCTTCCTTGCAGATGCAACTTATTTCATTGAAGTGGATAGATTACTTCGCCCTGGTGGATATTTAGTCATCTCTGGTCCCCCTGTTCAGTGGCCCAAACTGGACAAAGAATGGTCTGATCTCCAGGGTGTAGCAAGAGCTTTTTGTTATGAAGTCATTGCTGTAGATGGTAACACTGCGATCTGGAAAAAGCCAGTAGAGGATACATGTCTCCCAAATAACAATGAATTTGGTCTTGAGTCATGTGTTGATTCAGATGATCCAAGTTCCGCTTGGTAATTTCCAGTAGAATATTCCAATTTGAGTTAATTATTCCCCTTTCTAGCTTTGCTTCTCCTTCTGCGATGCTGAATATTAATGGACGTTGTGTATAAACTATCTTTCCTTTATTTTTGTTACACATTTCTATATTATATGATCCTGATAAGAAGAGCACTGGGGTGAATGCTATCATTGTTGTTTGCTAACGGTAATTGCATTATGGATGCTTGGGATTGAAAAGCTTCAATCATTAATTATTTCATTTTGCAGGTACTTCAAATTGAAGAAATGTGTCAGTAGGAGATCTTCTATCAAAGGAGAATATGGAATTGGGACGATTCCCAAGTGGCCAGAGAGGCTAACTGCTCCATCTCGTAGGTCCACTCACCTAAAAAATGATGCTGATGTGTATGAGGCTGACACTAAGCTGTGGGTGAGGAGGGTTGCACACTATAAGAATTCTCTAAATGTAAAGTTGGGGATTTCATCTATACGCAATGTCATGGACATGAATGCATTCTTTGGGGGTTTCGCAGCAGCATTAATTTCTGATCCTGTGTGGGTAATGAATGTAGTTCCAGCTCACAAGCCATCCACTCTTGATGTGATCTTTGACAGAGGCCTTATTGGAGTCTATCATGATTGGTGAGTATTTCGGTCACGATTTGAAGAATTCTCTCCTAAAAGGAGTTTGTACTGAATCTTTAGACTTTTGATCTTTTGACATGTTTCTCAATTAATGGTAAAGGCAAATATAGTGTGAGAAAATTGTCTATTTACCAATGAAGATTATTCATACCATTACACCGAAGAAAGTCTCTGTTTCACTCAGCTAATGGTTAACATTACAGATGTCATGTTGTTTACAAATTGCTTCTTGCCCCTGGACTTCATTTATGACTGTCATTATGGTTGTCGTTTTGCTTTTTTGGGCGGTTACTAATCCACTGTGTCTTATGTTGTATTTTTCTATAGATATCTCTTTGTATTAGAATTTCACTATCTGACAAGTTCTTGCTTCAATTTCAGTTTCAGTTTCTTGGATTTGAGTTGCTGTTAAAATTTTGCTAATTAAACAAATAAGAAATGACTCAGGACAGCAAAAGTATATTTAATAGAATTCATAATTGTATGCTTTTGTGATTTTAGGACATCCTATATGATAAAGGAGTCAGAATCCTCTAGGTATCTTTATAAAAATGATAACTGAAGTACTCCACCTCTCTAATTTGATTTAGAGAATTATTTAGGATCCTGCTTTTTGACCAAAAAAATGTTGTGTGCATTTGACCATGTATCCCTATTTGTAATGGATAACTTTTTGGATCTAAGATATTTGGTTACTGTTCTCAGGTGTGAACCTTTCTCAACATATCCCCGTACTTATGATATGATCCACGTGGTCAACATTGAATCACTTCTAAAAGAGCAAGCTTCTGGCAAAAACAGGTATTTTCATGCAAAAATGCTAATTTGATGTCATAGCCTCAGGAGCTGTTTTTCCTTTTTGGTTTGGAACAGTTAGGGATCAATCATGGTCATGTCAAAATTTGGTTATTAATTTCACGTGTTTGATTTTTGCTGAAGTCTAGAATATATTTGTTGCTTGAACTTCCTAGAACGAACAATGTTTCTATTAAATTGATGTCACATCTAAAGTTACAATATATCTGCCTCTGCAAGTGCAAAAGATTACCTTCCTATCACAATTTGCCTCATTACAGACATAGAAAACTGTTTCATATAAATAGCGATCTAACCGTTGTAGCATGACCACATTGCAGATGTAACCTTGTTGATTTAATGGTGGAAATGGATCGAATTTTGCGGCCAGAAGGAACAGTTGTGGTGAGGGATACCCCTGAAGTAATTGAGAGAGTAGCTCGTGTTGCTCGTACAGTGAGGTGGATACCTACCATATATGATACAGAACCTGAATCACATGGCACTGAGAAAATTCTTGTTGCAACCAAGACCTTCTGGAAACTCTAATCCTCATCCTGCTAACTTTGCCTTAAATTTTAGGTAACATTTCCTTCTTTCAGCTTTAAGGGTAGGGGTTTCACAATGCATTAAAGGGAATGCAGTTTTGTTACCTGTTCAATGTTTATATATAAGGAGATAGTATGGTCAGGATCACATATAAAACAAAACATGGGAACTAAATACTTTGTGCAGTTGAGTTAGAAAGCACCAACCAAGACATTGTTAATTATATTCTTAGCTATAAGTTATAGATCACTTGTAATTCAATGCATTTATTTACTTTATCTTTACTTATTTATTGAAGAACATTCATCACTTCAAATTTTGGTAAAATTTAATATTTATTGAAGAACATTCATCACTTCAAATTTTGGTAAATTTTAACTTTTGACATGAATGATGGTCTGGTCCAGTTCCTGAATTTTAGATCATGTAATACCTGTGTTGCGAGATACTAGTGGTTGCATAAGAATAATCTTTCCTTGTTAGATTAATAAAAAAATGTTTTTAATAAGTTAAGATATTTTATTAGTAACAATAAAAAGTTCATAAAATGAAGAAAACTGGAAACAACAAAAGAGCCACAGTATAATATTGTTGCTCCAAGTTGACCATCATATTCTCAGAAATTTCTTATGCAGTGTGCATAAAAAGCCAAATGTACCAACAAGGCCTTCATTTATGGTATAAGGCATCGTTATATCCTCAAGATGACCAAAAAGTCAATGATTCAATTTTCGGGAGAGACACTTGTTGGGAGGTAATTACATACCCTGAAAGAAATTAATTCATCACCCTATGGGATACCATTACCAAAAAAGATGCCAGATGAATTCCCCGGAACAAGAAAGTGCTAAAGCAAATTATGCATTTCTGGAGTACAAGCAAGCAAGGAAGCAGCAAGTAGAAGAATACATAGATGGAAAAAAAGATCACGAATTAAAGTTTAAACTAATATATTGAAAATCATATGGAACCAGCTGAATTCAATTGGTAACACTTTGAGTTTATCATAATTCTGGTTTGATCATTGCTTTCCTCATGTACCAAAACAAAACCATCAATTCAAAATCGTGAACTTTGAGTTCTTGTTTGATTTCTAGTTTAGCTTTTAAAATATTGAATGTGTTGGTACTATTCCATTAACTTTAATTTATTTCTGAAAGCAAAGAGGAACTACTAAAAGTAAACGACTTTGGTATATTCTTTTATGCTAGTAAGCAGTAAATGGAAGTGTTTGGTAAATTTCTTGAAAATAACTTTCCATAAATTTTGACTTGTTTAAAAGTAACTATATACACCCAAAAAAATTCACTCACTTATATTAAGATGTATATTGACATAATAAAAGGTGGTTACAAAACTTTTAACTAAAAGAATGTGAGAAGGGTAAATATATGTAATTTTACATTTTTACAATATCAATTTTTATTTATGTGTCACAAGACAAACAACTTGATATGACAAGATGTTTCATATAATATTCTATTCAAATATGTTTTAATTTATAGTTAACTTGACACAATATCATCAAGTATAATTTTGAGTGCTCCAAATTTTATGAGGGAGAAATAGGGGAAATGTTTGAGCACAATTAGTTTTGTCATGATATTGAGTTATTGGCTCATAAGTGTATATCTTGGAAACATGATCCTGAAACTTAGTAATTGGCTACTTGAAAGCAACATATAAATCAGTGCAGGATCTGGTTACAGTTACCTCGGAACTTGTGAACTCTGGGCCATCGAAGAAATTTAAAATTTAAAAACAAAAAATTACTCAGCCCAGAAATTATTATCACTGGTTGTAGTAAAAGCACCAACTCTTTTAATCCACAGTAGTTAATACTACAGACAATTGCAGATTAAAGTGGTTTCTGCGTTTCAGAAATGAAAGTATAATGTAGTTGAGAATTAAGAACTTTACAAAGTGGTGACTTAATTACATTAATAAATCTGAGGTGTTAAATAATGGGGCGAGGCTTAGATTCAGATAAACAAAGATCTTCTCCGGGGAAAAATTCTTATTTATTATTTTGATTTTATCAACAAAAGTGTTAGTTTATTATAAATAAAATAATAAAAGTGTTATGACACATTGTTTTTTCTTTTATTTTTATAATATTTATATGTCTAGTATTAGAGAAGATTTCTACTCTATTCTAATCTTAGTATATTAAAATTGAAATATAGTTTAAAATCTAAGTCATTCCGTCTTCATTCAATTACTCAAATTATCAGCCTACTACACACTTATATTTTTTAACCAACAAAGTATTAATCTAGTGGTGTAAGATCCAAAGATCAATGATTCAACTCTTGTGAACGACACTAGTTGAGATGGACAGTTATACACCTCGAAAATATTAGTTTCTTACTCAAAAAATGAGGAGAGAATACTCTTGGCAGTATACAAAAACTTATATTTTTCAAAGCCACTCAATCTTTTCCCGGACGAGCTAGGAGTGTGTATGCAACGCTCCTGTTTCTATCTGAATGGGTGAATAAATTAAGTGCTACAGTTAAGCAGGTACATATATAAATTTCATTCAAGAGAGGAGACTTGTGACTTTTACATAACATACTTCATCAGGTGGAGCCTTTTTACTCAAAATTTCAGTTCAATATTTAAGAATCACTTATGACTTATGAGGCATTCAATGCAATTACCACCCTCATACTAGTATTATATACCCTTTCACATACATTACGGGGAAAACAAATGTATACATCAACTCACAATATAAAGTTTTTACAATATTATAGAATCATTCACTGCTCATAATTTATTGTCACTAATATACTGATAATATACAATTTTTTATATTAATATATAGATATTAGAGTATACTTATTAAATTATTTTTATAACCAACGGACGTTAGTTTAAATGTTACATGCGAGGATATCTGGAAACCAAAAAAAATTGTTTTTTTATAAGAAAAACAAGATATCTCCCTACTCTATTATTATCTTTATAGTAACCGTTTCTATCAACAATTGATTCTCGTAGAATTAGAAAGTGCACATTAAGAAGTAGCACATTTTAGAATAATAATTATAAATATTTTTATAAATCACCATTTTATTTCTACATAATTTTAACTGTAATAACTAATTAAATATTATTTTCTATTAGCTTATACTGTGTGATTCTGTTACATATATGCATTGATAGAGCATCTGGCATTTTTTCAAGATTTTATGAACGTACATGACATGGAATGTAAGAGTTCAAAATGAAATTTTAATGTTGGCTATATTTATTTACAACTCTGCAAAACTGTAAGTGTAATCACTACTGTGAAAATTGAACAAGTATAATTATTGCTTTGTGAAAACAAAAGGAAGAAAAGTCACTGAGAAAAAGTGGACACTTGGAAAGCCCTAATTAAATATAGTCTCTACCATGAATGCAGTTCGAATACTTTGTGTTTTCTCTTCTAAGGATTTTCCAAAGGGTTTAAAATTCTTTTCAACTTGGCTTATCCATAAATCACGGATCATTTAACTTCTGAAAACCTTGATGATTGGCTGCATTTATAAGAACTTTTATTTTGCATAAATATAAATTTAACATCTCTGATCATACACATTTTTTTTAATTGTATGCTAGTCTCTATAGGGTTAATACAAATGATGCATAATTGAATTCTTAATTCATAATATGAGATTTACAAGTGTGAAATTAAATGAAAGTTAGAAAAGCAAATTGAAGACAATTATATAAGACATTCTGTAAGTTTTACAACCTAATCATGGTGACTTTGCCCATCTTTCCGTTGACCCATAACTATGATTTTACATTCATAGAGGAGGCTTGATTAATTTTAAAATAATTTAAGAGAATAATATATTCCTTAAAATTCTCTTACTTTATAAAAAAAGTAACATGTTACAAAACAATATTATTAATAATTGGTTTACAAATAAAATATATTACTTTGTATAATATAACATTACCCATAATTTAGTACCTCTGATTAGGTTCTACTAACTGTTATATATGTATTTTGTTGTTTCATCTACATTATATAGAGCCAAATAACACTCCTACCACTTAATGTTTACTTTAATTATATTTATTAATCCTATTTAAAATATGGGTTGAGTTAACGATTTCCCTAAATACATTGTTTAAAGATATATAAAAAAATCAAAACATTATTGAAAAACTAAGTAACATTTCTTAGATAGGTTAAAACATCAATTTTGTAAACCAAATAAAAAAACACAATGGGACCATTAGGGTTGTCCTATATGATGAAGCAAAAGTAAAACATAATGGAACCCATTAGGGTTGTCCTATATGATCATTAAAAGCCATTTTTTTTTATGTAGAAAGAGGCATATGAGATTGGCACAATAAGAGGAAGAGGGTGAAAAATATGAATGAGGGAAGAGTGGTTAGAGTGGTGGGTTAAATATAGTAACATAGATAGATAGACAGAGCAGAATAAGCTCGAATGTGCTGGAAGAACACGGCATTGCCATACATATAAATGCATACAGCCAAAATTTAGTGGTCCTTCCCTTCAACCATTGTTGTGAAGCAAGGCATAGTCCCCTCTTTCTTTTTCTTCCAAGTCAAAAGGTGGTCCGTTAGTTAAGATGAAAGGTTTAAGGAATGAAGTGAATGAGACTGTGGATTCCTCACTCATAACATATTTAATAAAAGAGAACTATAATGTGGTCTGATGGTTCGGGAGAAGAGGTGAAATAAAGGGTTGAAGGTTCGAATCTTACCCACAACAAATAATAACATACTAACATTTGCCGATAAAAAAAATTATTGTCAGTAGTAAATGAGAAACTAATCTCTCGAAATAGGAAAATAATTTTCTTCAATACTAGATAGACAAATTGTTGTTTTTATATTTACATTGAAGTGTGTGTCATATTATTATATCTAAAAGATAAAAATATCATATCATTCTACTTTTCCATGTTGTTTTTTTATGCACTTGTATCTCTAGTATCAGAGAGATACTAACTCCTAGAAAAATATATTCGGATGATTGTTTAAGTTTGATCCTCATTTATGGGATGAATTCAGGACCTCATGGCTAAATTATTCAACTCTCATCCATTTAGACCAATATATTGGTGCCCTATCTCTACTTCACAAGTCAAAATCTATCATAGATAAGTAAAGGGATTGCATGAAAGGTTCAACAAGCTGTCTATTTCCTTCAAATTCAAAATTTGGCTAAGTTGATTGTGATAGGTCATGTGGGAATGTGGGCCTTCAAATGGAAAATACTTAACCCCATACCCACTTCCTTCATTTCATAACTATTATAAGTAGTTCTTATTTCAATGCCACTATGATTATGACCCTTTTTTGGGTTTGAAGTTTTGAACCTAATGGCTGGAACAGGTTGTAAGCACATTCTATCTAATGATCAGTATTTCAACTACTTGTTCATATGTCTTACTAGTTTTGAAGTTATAGTCACAGTTGTCAAATGAGTATCCACACTTCTTTCAATTAACCTTCTATTTTTAGTTGGAGTTTTGATACATTAATTCTCCAACAAATCTTCTGAATAATCTTTCTCATGCTATTAAATAAAAAGTAAATGTATATCTAATATGTTGAAAATATATAAAATAAAATAAAACATCCATTTGTACTTAATTTATAATGAGAGAATTTCTAAGAAGTTGCACTGGGTTATAATATTTCTATGTTGGTTATGTCATTTTGTGCCTTCTCTCTCTCGATAATTAATGAAATTTTATTAATAAAACTCTAGTAACAAATTTGGGATTTGTCCTTATTTTCTATGAAAGGATAGAAAAAATGACTATCATGTGCTACAAGGAACAAATGTAATATTTATGTACTGTTAGCGTAAAGATTTATACTCAGTTATTATATCATCTATCACTCACTTGAATTACTTTTTGAAAGAGTCAATAATAATTAGGAATAAATAATAGATGATATTTTCACAGTGTATATATTCATATATTGTTTGTACATATATTTTTATCCAACAAACAATAATAGCAAACACAAAATTAAAGTTTATACTCTAGCACCCTCAAAGTCCAATAGACTAATTAGTATATTAATCGTAGAAAAATATTTTCCGTCATGCCATAGAGATGGGAAACAAAGTTTTGCAAACTCACCAGTGAGGGAGAAAACTGTCTTCAGGATTTAGGGTGAAATCCATTAAACCTTTTCTACCTTCAAAATCTATTGACGTTTTCATGTTACTCTTTTAACTCAAACAATCCACCACCATTGAGACTCACAGTTCCATCACTAAATAGCATAGATGTCAAATATGTAAGTAATGAGTACATATAATAATAGTTTATGGGGATATGTCTATTATAATTTTTTATTACTTTCATATTATAATCTATTTTATTATTATTTCACAATAAATTTTAATGATTGTACTATAATAACATACTTATTATATACACATGCAATAGGACGGTGCCACATTGAATTAAGGGTGTGCAAACATACATGCACACCCTGCGTTTTTTATAAAAACAGTTATGAATTACCTATATATTTTTTATGTATGTTTGCTGCTTTATTATTTTTAATTTATTATTTCTATTATATATTTAACATTGTTTCCATTAATTATTAATTAAACATGTATTTAATAATTATTCAATATAGATAATAAATCACAAATTTATATATCAATAGTTTTTATAAGACATGTAGAAGATACATGATTTTTGTTCAACTGATTTGACGATGTTTGATAATCAACTTAAGATTTATATCATTCATATAATATTTGAAATAAATCAATAATCTTTCAGAGAAGTTTGTTGAAAGTGAAAGACACATTATTTACATAATAGTTTATATTATTTTGGAGTTAGCAATAAATTTTGCTTGTTGTCACTCCAACCATAAAAAGAGCGTTTTCAACTATGAAGATTGTAAAAAAAAATAGGTTGTATAGTCGAATGGTAGATGCATTGATAAATGATTATCTAGTGACTTATATTGAATGAGATGTGTTCAACAACATTAACAATGGGTTGATCATTCAACAATTTCAAATATGAAGTCACATATATATCAATTATGAAGTATGTAATTTATTTATTTTCGGTTTCCCATAGGTATCTTTGCACACTGGAGGCAATCCTGTCCAACTCGGGAACATCTACATGTACGTAGGGCTAACTCTCTCAGTGGGCATTTTTTTCCATTCACAAGACTCGAACCCGAGACCTTTTTTAAGGGGAATCAAACATGTACCACTTGAACCAACGTCCGTTAGTATATTTAAATTTTGTGATTTTGAATCAATTTTTTTCTTTTAATATATGATAATATTTATTATTTTAATTTTAAACATATGTTGCACACTCTCCTCTTGGGTCTTGGATTCGTGAATGACATGCAAATAGGTGTGGATATTTTTTGTGGTTTTTCTGTAGTATTTTTGGGTGGTAAATAGGTATGGGTATGAAAACAAGTAAGCAGTACCAATGCACATCTCATTGTAATACTATTAATGAGTTTCACATGAAGTGTTGTTTGGTACATTTTATGAATTTCAATGCATGGTTGTGGCTGATTGTCATCAGTTTTTTTTGGTTGTGCTCAAATTGATTGCTGGTGGAAATTGTATTGCTATAAAAATATATTCATATAATATGTTTGGACTTTGGTTTACACTACAGTTTGTATACCCCAAATATTAAGTTAGACTCTAGAGAGTGAAATGTTATGTAAAACATGTCAAAAATTAAAATAAAATGATAATTATGTCATTCTTTTTAATTTGCAGTGACATTTTTATCCTTAAAATTAGTGTAAAAATAGTATTTCTCTGTACACTAATGGAAAAGATCCATACTCCCAATGTAGCTATAGGATCACCCACCCAAAACACTATACACACTCGATTAATAAGTATTGAAAATTTTATGTTAGACTTGAGTTAATGGGTTTAATTAAGAGGATTCTGATCCAGATCTTAGATTAATGTCTGCAGTAATTTCAATATATGATTCCTAATCATAAGTCACAAAGTTATTGACTTATTTATTCATTTGATAATCAAATCCTAAATATTTAAGTCCCACACTATAAACCCCCCTTGGGAATGCTAGTTATTGCTTCATTATAAATGTAGACGGCAAATAAATGCTGTGAAAGTTAGCACAAACTAAGGACCTGTTTTGACATTAATTATAAATAATTGTTGAGCCATATATCCAGCAAGAAATTACTAGTACCATATAGCTCAATTAAATAAGCTAGGTAGAAAAACATTTATGCATCCATTTGCTAGGGACCAAACATAGCAAGTGAAATTTTCAACGTACCACTAAATGCAACTAAAAATGAGTAATAGCATGGTTCTGAGAAAAAAGAGCCATCCCTCTCTGTCTTTGTCAAGTGGTTGTCCATTTCTCTATTCTGGCTATGTCAATTTTAGCTGGTTGAACTCCTCCCCTATTTTTTTATCGACAAATGTTAGTATGTTATTATTTGTTGTGAGTAAGACTTGAACATTCAATCTCTTTCACTCGAACCATTAAATCACCTTATAACTCATTTTTTAATTTGTTATGGATGAGACTGGAACCTACAACCTTCATCTACACTACTCTTGATGGGTCAAACTCACACCCATTTATATGTACAGGAGAATGGCCAAAACTTTTCCCGTTATACAGGAGAGTTGACCATATTTTTTATGTGTATTTAATTTAGAATTTACAAACTATGACTCTGAATAACTTCATTTTACAATTTAATTTTGAACAAAAAATGGATGTGTAATAAGGTGATTTTGTTAAGTACATTTGGTGTGGCAAGCGAAAAAAACAAAGGCATGAATAGATTTTTTTTGGGTAAAATTCTCACGTGGGTAATAGGATTTGAGCTCACGTCTTAGTTTCATTAGATAGTGTCAATCATATGTGTTGGAGAATTTCTCCATCCGAAATCCATAGATTAAATGTGAAAGTTCTTATGATCATGACTTTGTTCCTATAACCTAATGTTTATGCCCATACATAAACCCGAATGAAACAACCATGGTCCAGACCGAAGAAACCCCAAATGAGTTCATGGTGAAGATGAAGAACATACCTTGTTGAGTCATTTCCGAAATCTCGAACATATGAGGGTGAGATAATCTTCCAGATGATAGAGCGCCGAATGGTTTTCCTTAGTTTCTCTCTAGAAGGGAATGAGAGAATCTTTAGTTCCTTTGGTGTGTAGTGTTTTGTGTTGTGAGGAGAGACCCTATCCTTATGCCTTATGTGCCTTAGGATGAGTGGATAGTGTTATCCCATCATGGATAACACTATTCTCATCATACCTTATTCTCCTCCACCTTTACACTTGAAAACCTGTTGCTCTACAAATGGGGACCATAACCCATAAAAGTAACCCCGTAGTGGTTACTACTTTAGTCGCAATAATTCTGATTCACTCCCTTCATCAAATCAAAATTTGTCTAAAGGTATCTACACTTATATTATTTCATGACACATATGCCCTTAGCCACCAAATTAATATTTGAAGATCATTTTATATTTTGGCTAATTACATAGTAGACATAACACAATTATAGAATTATATTTGTGACCCATAATTTGTCAGAAATTCTAACAATATACACTAAACTATGTCATAATAATTTATCACATTCATTAACAAAGAATTAATATCTAACATTTTTTAAATTGTTTTGGTTATGATTTTTCTCATTCTCTCTTCATCTGCTTATGAGTTGGATAAAAAAATTAGTATCCATGACTCATAATCATGTATCAAGGGTATTTCAGTTGAGAATCTAAGGCTAAACTTTTTCAAAACATAGAAATCACCTAGCAAATTTTATCTCAACTATACGCTCCACAAATGCTGAACCCTTAAAATTATGCTTATAAAATTCAGACATTAATTACAAACTATATTATGCCTTATTTATGTTTTATGATTAGACTCACTTGAAAAAGTTATTAAAACCGTACCGTACCGGCCGGTTCAACCGAAAAACCAGTGAACTGGTCCCCTAACCGGTACGGTACAGGTGTTGAACCGGCCAAGTATCAAAACCGGTCAAAATCAGTCAAAAACCGGTCAAAACCGGTGAACCGGCCGCTATTTTACTAAACCGGTCAGTTTATACACATAATTTTTTTTAAAAAAAAAACTTAAAAACCCATTACAAGGATGAGCCATCTTTCCAACCCTTCTTCAACACTTCAAGACACATGCTTCCAAGGCATACTTAGATTACACATTTTGGTTCCTAACATTCGTGTGTTTGTATAATCTTGGAGTACTGTATGAAGATAGGATTTGGTAGAAAAGTATAATATTCATATAAGACAATTTTGACTTGTTAAATGTTAAAACTATAAATTTATTTGTTTTATAGAGTGAGTTGTGAAGTTATGTCATTTATTTATATTTTGTGGTTGTTAAGTGATACTTTTGGATTGATATATGATTTTTAATTTAGACTTTGAATTTGTTAAATACTTAAAGTTGTTTATTTATGTGAATTTTGAGTAGATTATAAATATGAATTATAAATTTGAGTATCTACCTATTTGAATTTTTTTGTTTATAGGTTTATATATATATAAATATAAGTAGGTATGTCCGGTTTAACCGGCATGCGGTTTAATTACTGAACCACTGGTTGAACCACTGTACCACTATACTAGTACTTTGACCAGTTTGATAACCGGTATGATTTTAACAACACTGCTTGAAACTATAACAATATTTGCGAGAGACAAAAAAGAAAGCAATGATTACTCTCACTTAATAATAGATTAATACTTTTAAGCTATGCACTCTGGCCACTCATTTGGGTGTTGACAGACTAATATTTGAGTTTTGAGATACAAAAGGATCTTATGTTTCAATGAAGAGCTTCTTATACTTGGACAAATACACATTACTTATAAAATGTTTTTCTAAAAGAAGAATTTACCTTAATATTTTTTATCCAATAAAAAAATAAGAATGCACATTATTTACAAAGTGTTTTTTTGTATCGAATATCCCCTCACCTTTTGAGGAAGGAACTATTCTTTTTTAGAATGTGTGACTGTTTCTCTTAACAAATGTCGGTTCTAGGAATCGAACTCTTCCTAAGATATAGCGAAGTTTTACAACACTAGATCAACACATTCTTTGTACTTACAACATGTTTTTAAAATGAAGAATTTACCTGATTAATTTTTCTACTTAAAAATTAACAAGATTTAACTATCAAATCCAGTGTTGTTAAAACCGTACCGGTTATCAAAC
>NC_032017.1:12809066-12821298 GCF_001865875.1 Lupinus angustifolius | reverse complement strand
GTGGTTCAACCAGTGGTTCAGTAATTAAACCGCATGCCGGTTAAACCGGACATACCTACTTATATTTATATATATATAAACCTATAACAAAAAAAATTCCAAATAGGTAGCTCAAATTTATAATCAATATTTATAATATACTCAAAATTCACATAAATAAACAACTTTAAGTCTTTAACAAATTCAAAGTCTAAATTAAAAAACATATATCAAACCAAAAGTATCACTTAACAACCGCAAAATATAAATAAATGACATAAGTTCACAACTCATTCTACAAAACAAATAAATTTGGAGTTTTAACATTTAACACCAATGAATCAAAGTTGTCTCATATGAATATTATACTTTTCTACTAAATCCTATCTTCAGACAGTACTCCAAGATTACACAAATGTCACGTTAGGAACCAAAATGTGTAATCTAAGTATGTCTTGGAAGTATGTGCCTTGAAGGATTGAAGAATGGTTGGAAAGATGTGTCACCTTGTAATGAATTTTTAAGTTTTTAAGTTTTTTTTTTAAAAAAAAATATGTGTATAAACCGGCCGGTTTAGTAAAATACCGGCCGGTTCACCGGTTTTGACCGGTTTTTGACCGGTTTTTGACCGGTTTTGACCGGTTTTTGACTGGTTTTGACCGGTTTTGATACTTGGTCGGTTCAACACCTGTACCGTACCGGTTAGAGGCCCGGTTCATCGGTTTTCCGGTTGAACTGGCCGGTATGATACGGTTTTAATAACTATGATCAAATCAAGAATTCATTAGCCATTTGGATTTTTATATTGGTCATCGCACACTTATAAATTATTTGTTCTAGTCTTCGGATGTTTACAAAATCTCCATTCTGAAATGTGCGTTTATTAATATATAAAGGTGTTAGTTAGGTAAGTCTTGTTATTCAAAGTTTGTGGATTAAGAGGCCTTTGATGAGATCAGATGATGCATCAATATAGTTGAAAAATCTTCTTCAAAAGCATTCCTTGATTTCCACTCTGTTGAAATTCACTTCTCTTTTTTGCAGAGGCCAGCCTCATTAACATGTGCTTTGGGTGTTTGTTCCTTTGACCTTTGATCTTGATTGTAACACTGTTAACCAACATGTTCGTGATAAAAGAACATCACACAACGATTAAATATTACGTATTCCCACTTTAATGGATGAGTGTAATATTTATACATTTTTCAGTCATTCATTTGTATTACTTTTATTTAAGAGTAAATATAATAAATAATATAAAGATAATGTAAAAACTCTTACATAATTAATAAATATAATAAAACGGGCAACCCGGACAGGTTCGGGCTAGCCCACATCAGGTTCGGGCTAAATTGAATTGGACTAAAAAACTTTGATACAATTTATGCATATCATGTTGTAACCCAAACCCACCCTAAGCGGGTTGGGGGTTGTGGTGGACCAACCCACATAATATTAAAACAAATTATTTAAATTTTAACTTATGTAAAATATATATATAATTTGATATTAATATATGACTTTTTAATACACTTTTTATGTCCAATACAACTAAACTTATATATCTAATAATATCTTCTATTTGAGTTAAGATGTGATGTCAAGTCCACATATATAATTTTTAACATAACTCATTTTTTGGACTCCCACTCTCAAACACAATATAATTTGGACTTCATTATATATATAAACTATTATATTAAATTTGGTTGTGTAGAGTTCTCTATGGTAAAAAAATATGTTCTCTTTTAGTTTTATTGTAAAAATTATTTTCTTTATTATCTTTTTGTTGTAGAAGTTAAATCTAATTAGATACACAATTAAGAAAGGAAAAATGAAATTTATATGGTTTAATATCTTCTAATTTGATTTGGTACATTATTTTTTGTTGGACTTAAAAGGATATTATGTTGTCTTTTAGTTTTGTTGTAAAATTTATTTTCTTTGTTATGTTTTTGTTGTAGAAGTTAATTCTAATTAGATACACAATTATGAAAGGAAAAGTAAAATTATATGGTTTAATGTCTTCTAATTTGATACATTATTTCTTATTGGGCTTAAAATGATATTTTGAAAAATAATAAAAATAATATAATGTTTAACTTTATAATATTATTGTAATTTATAAATATTTATGTTATAGACATTACTCTATTTTTTGTTCAACATTTATAACATAATATTTTTTATTATAAGTTTTTTTGTAAAATAATTTTCACCTAGGACTTATTACCAAGCCAAAGCTCCCAAAACAGATTAAAAAAATAAGGAAAAGCGGGTAGCTCGAACCTGCCCAAGTAAGCCCGACCCGAGCTTGGTTTTCATTTAGTTTATTTGACCAAATATAAGTTATATATATATAGAGAAGAGATTCGTTTACACAAAAATTAAGTTATACTAACTACTCTCAATCTTGCCCAATATACATTTATATATTAATATTTGATACAGACTTATTTCAATAAGTTACAAAAGTTATTGATTCCTCCTATTTGATAAACTATTGTAAGCTTTTTGCTAGCTTATTAAAAACTAGATCTAGAAATTTTCACTATGCTAGAATTCGTATTTAACAACGATCCTTTAAACACGTTTTCTAGAACAATGCTGTTAAATACAATGCGAAAATAATTTATAGCGCTCTTTTAAACAAACGATGTTAAATTTGATATGTAGATATAGCTTTAACAATGTTTTCTTTAAGAACTAATGTTGTATGTTTGCCTAAGATATTTAATATCCCTTTTTTAAGAAGATGTTGTTGATTTGAATTTATTCAACAACACTTTTAAAAAAAACACCGTAAAGGATGACATATCAACAACGATTTTTACAATAAACGTTGTTAAAAGTTATATGTTCAAAAAACACTTATTTTAGTTATTACTTAATATGTATTTATGAAATTATTTTATTTTGAAAGATATAACTCCAATAAATATTACACGAAAATAATCAAAATTGTTAACAGAAGCTCATATGTTAGTTTTTCATATAAAACACAACTTGGTTATACGTATACGAAAAATGCAATTGTTTATAACTTCTAAAAAATTATTTTAAATCACCAACTAATATTATTAAAATAGAATATTAAGGTATGTGATTTAACACAAAAAAATCATATTTGGTAAGTAAATTATGTTATTTGGTATTAAATTATCAAAAGTTGAATATAATATGACAACTAAATAATTTTAAAGAATTTTGATCTTTAACAACACTTTTTTAAAGAAAGTGATGTTGATTTGCATCTATTTAACAACATTTTTTAAGAAAACGCTGTTAAAGATGACATATCAACAACGCTATTTACAATAAGCGCCGTTAAAAATCATATGTTCAAAAACATTTGTTTTATTTATTACTTAATAATATGTAGTTATAAAATTATTTTATTTTATTTTATTTTGAAAGATATTATTTGAGTAAATATTACACGAAAATAATCCAAATTGTTAGGAGAAACTCATATGTTAATTTTTCATAAATAACACAACTTGGTCATACATATATGAAAAATGCAATTATTTATTACTTCTAAAAAATGTTCTAAATCACCAACCAATATTATTAAAATAGAATATTAAGGTATGCGATTTAACAGGGAGAAAAACTCATATTTGGTAAGTAAATTTTGTTATTTGATATTTCATTAAAAAGTTGAACATAATATATGACAACTAAATAATTCTAAAGAATTTTGATCTTTAACAACACTTTTGTAAGAAAGCGTTGTTGATTTGAGTCTACTTAACAGCAAATTTTTAAGAAAGCGCTGTTAAACATGACATATTAACAACGTTTTTTACAATAAGCGATGTATGTTCAAAAAACACTTGTTTTAGTTATTATTTAATACGTATTTATGAAATTATTTTATTTTGAAAGATATAACTCAAGTAAATATTACACGAAAATAATCTAAATTGTTAATAGAAACTCATGTTAGTTTTTCATATATAACACAACTTGGTCATACGTATACGAAAAATACAATTGTTCATTACTTCTAAAATATATTCTAAATCACCCACCAATATTATTAAAATAGAATATTAATGTATGTGATTTAATACAAAAAAAACTCATATTTGGTAAGTAAATTATGTGATTTGGCATTCCATTATCAAAAGTTGAACATAATATGACAACTAAATAATTTTAAAGAATTTTGATCTTCAACAACACTTTTTTTAAGAAAATGTTGTTGATTTGCATCTATTTAACAACATTTTTTAAGAAATCGTTGTTGATTTCAATATATTTAACAACGTTTATTTAAGCAAGCGCTGTTAAAAGACATATATTCAAAATTTTGTGAGCGCGAATCTTTGCAAATTTAAAAACAAAACCTCACACACAATAATATAATTATTATTCAGTATTCTATTTCTCTTACTTCAAGCAAATTATTATCTTTTGGTTTCTATTTTCGAGTACAAGATGAATCATTATATTATTTTACCTTATTCATTTTTGTTTGATTCACTCATGTTGCTTGCATTTACATCTATGTTGACTGCTTATTTTATAATATAGGAAATATCAAGGTTGAAGTTATGTGGAGTTGTTGGTGATTTATCAAACTTGCAATCTCAGTATGTATTTCTTGCATTTGGCTATTATTTTTTCATCCATATTTTCTATGTAAATTTTAATTTGATTCTTATTATGTTGAATCTAAATTATGTCTTCATGTCCTCTTATTTGTTCAGTTAAGGAAGAAAATAAATTCATCATCTTCGTCCCTTTCATTATTGTATATAATCTTCTGGGGATGGATTTGAACTAAAGAAGATCAATTAATGTCATGGTTTATGAATTGAGTTTTCAAAATGATGTCTATATTGTCAAATCTCCGGTAAATATGGTGGAACTGGGCATGCTTGTTACGTGTTTGATATAATGTCTGTTATATTATGCGCTATTTATATTGTTTATGTATCAAATCTATGACAACGCTTTGTGTACGATGTGCTTATGTAGTATGAAATATATGACAGTGTTTTTTGTGTGATGCATTGTTGTATGTCTTCACTATAACAGCGTAGTAGAAGCATTGTTAACATGACAATATACTACTGCGGTCAAACAGAAAGCACATGAAAGTGCTGTTATACATCTAAAATACACGCTATTGAACTACAACTCTGATGTAGTGTTCACATATCTTATCGACTACTTAATTCAAACCTAAATCTAGGTTGATAGACTACCCATCTCATGTATATAAGTCTACTTACACTTCAACGATTTTTCAATAAAAAATAGAATAAAGTAATAACATTTTAGTAAATAATAAATCACCTAAAGGCTAAAGATATAGCAACATTGGAAGAATACATTTATCCAATTTGAAATTATATTCTTTAGCCAACTTCATTTTTTATTTACAATTCATGTAATTACTTGATTGGCAAATTAATATGGAACATGTGATGTGCCAAAAGAAGAAAATAAAATTTATATTGACAAGATGGTGAATGTGACCTCCTTTATAGCAACTTAGCAAGGCCTACATCTGGCTATTATTGGTGATCCTTCCTTGCACCGTACTTTTATCAGAATTTGTCACCTTTATTCATCATATTTTACACCAATATGGATCATCTGTCCAAAAGTATATTGTCTAAGTTTATATTTTCTAATTTTTTTAATAAAATAATACATTTTGATTATTGCAGAAGTGAGTAGAACACTTATGAGGACCCGAGATTTTCATTCATTTCACACCTCATCCCACCTGATAAAACATTTGTTATTTTACACTTTCCACCACTACTTATTTCAGTTTTGTAATTGGACAACAATACAATAAATATAATTTAACATTTAGCATATGAGATTTGTAACCAATCACAAGTGTTTGACAAGTCAAGCAGAAGAAAGTGCTTTATTGTCCAATTAATAGTATATCTGATTTGGATGATAATGAAAACTATACTCATCGATACTTGTTTAAATTTAACCCAAATTTAACAGGTTAGACTCGTTGTTATTGAGTTTGGGTTTGGATTTTATCCGTTAGTTTTCGAGTTTGAGTTCAAGTTTGGTACAGGTAATATCTTATCCTGAATCTTGAATCCACCCTCATTGATATATGCAAATGTAATAAATGAATTTACAATAATTTTGCATGTTAGATTACAATATTTATAATCTCATATACTAGTTCTTGATCAAAACATAAGTCCATCTACGTTATTGTCTGATACAAAACTATCCTCCTATATACTGGTTGTATGTGTTTTTTACTTTATTGGTTTTATTGCCTAGAAACTCTGCCCTTGAATTTCATTTGGTTGTATTTAATTCAGAATCAAAACATAAGTCCATCTACGTTATTGTCTGATACAAAACTATCCTCCTATATACTGGTTGTATGTGTTTTTTACTTTATTGGTTTTATTGCCTAGAAACTCTGCCCTTGAATTTCATTTGGTTGTATTTAATTCAGAAACTCCCCCCTTGAAATTTTCATCACCATAGTAGGTATTGAACTATTTTTTTGGGTTCGGGATGGTACTTTTAATTTCATCTTCATCTAGTTTGGGTGCAGGTTCGGGTCTGGGTCTTAAATTTTGAAGTTGAGTAAGCATAAATTTGACTCAATCTGCCCCATTACCATTCCTAATATATGACTTGTCAAAAATATTAATTTATGCTTGAATCTCAAATATTTTAATTTAAGATGATATAGTCTATACAATAAAACAATATAAAGTTTTTTACACAATCAATATATCACTCATTTTTCAAGTGTTGAGTATTATTGATTATTAACTAATTGTAATTGTAATGATAGATAATGACATGACATTCTAAAAATAACTTTATATATTTTTTAACGTGAAAATGAATTATATTTAGTTACAACTTTTTATATTTAAATATGATTGATATAATAATAATAAAATTATTTTTTACAAGTGTATAATATTGAGTAAATCTTTAGTATAATTTTATCAGGACAATGTGTTTTATGCCAATGTGGTTAGTTTCATAATTTTCTAAGGTTTGTACAATTGACACTTTACTTGTTTGTCTTCTTTTTTTAAATTGTGTAAGTAGTAAATATATTTTTTATAAAGCTTAAACTAAAAAGGATTAGGGGTATGTCGTAATATATATGTTTTGAAGGATTAGGGATAGATTAAACATTATGTGACATTGATTAAACTAAATTTTATCCACAGTTTCTGGAGATACAAGTGAATGAGTTAAGTATTATTTTTTATAACCCCTTTTAATTTTTAACTTAAGTAACTATAGTCTTCCTAATGTTTATGGTAAAATATATTAATAATATTATAACAGTTTTTATCTTTTTTATCCCTAACTACATAATACCACTATTACCTTATATATACTAATGCTAATATATTACTCCGACATTAGGGGTGTAAAAATTCGGTTCGGTTTTTGGTGCATTTTAATGACCGAACCGATCAAAAACATATGGTTCAGTTCCGCTCAATTAACCGCAACTTTAACAGAACCGAACTGAACCGAACCGCTCTTGAATGGTTCGGTTCGGTTCGGTTCCACGGTTTTTACATTTACTTTTTATAAAAATATATTTCATCAATTGAAAATTCAAAATGTGTTACGATAGATATTGTTTATCATAAAAGGATAAACATTACTACTATTATTATAAAAAATTATAAATCATATATAACGATACACTTCATGATTAGTAACATATATATCAATTAGTAAAATATATAATAGTTACATTTATAACCTTACATTTCATAATTAGTAACACATGCAACAATACATGTATGACACTATATGATATATGTTGGTTTCAAACTCAATATCACAAAGTTGGAAAATAGGTTCCAAATCATAAGACATTATGAAACAATTTAGTAACTAATAACATATATAATACTAACTTAATAACAATTTGGTAACATATGTAACACTACAATTCACACAAAAATTGATAACTTAAGCTAGAAAATTGGTTGAAAAATTTAAACAATAATAAAATATTATTTCTTAATCCCTAGTATATATTTCTTTAATATGCGGTTCGGTTCGGTTCTAACAGTTCCTAAATTTCTAAAACCATAAACCGAACCGAACATAAACGGTTCCTTAAAAAAATAATCGAACCGAACCGTGAAACCGAACCGAATCACATTTTGCGGTTTGGTTTGGTTCGGTTCCATCGGTATCGCTCTTCATTTCTTCATTTTTTTTTTTGTTATTATATATTACTCAAACCTAACCCCTACTTCAATCCCACGCAAGTTTGCTATATATAAATAATAAATAATATTTGCCTCATAAATTCACTCATTAAAAATCAATAAGACGTTGTTAATCTAATTGTATAAAACCATACTGAAACCCTAAAGTCGAAGGTTAAATTCCTAAATATAGCACTTGATAGGATAGATAACTACAAATGGATTAATTCCTTATTTAAAAGATAAAGAAATATCCATGGTAATATCAGAAAAATTCACTCATTAAATCAAACCATGCATCCTCCTTGTCACATGAGAATAACAACGTACTACTTCTTACATATTTATGTCTGATAGAGATTAAATATTTAGAATAGTGTCTCATTTTATGCCTTGACTCATTATAATATTACTTTTTATTTTTTATTTTTTTATTTGTATGTCATTGGTCACGAACAAAAAATTGGGACAGTGTCTGGGTCAGTTATGCTTCCACAATTTATTAGACACATATCTACTTCACAAAGTGGCTCCCTCTAAATTCTTTTATTTCTACTCCCTGCAACACAAAAATTACCCCACTATGTTATACCTCTTTAATTATCAAATAATTTAAATACAAAAGTAACCACCAATGACAAATATCTTATACCTCTTTTCCTTGCTACTACTACAATAGGAGTCAGCCTCAAAAAATTGTATTGACACCCTTCTCTGTTCCACACAGTACATAAATAATTATGGTAGCAAACCCATTTCTTTCTTCCTATACAATGTGTCCATACCTTTCTTTTTCAAATTGCATTTCACACACCCAACATAGTTCTCTTCAATTTATATTGTTTATTTTCTTACCTAGTTTTATTTCTAATGCTAAAGTGTTTGAATGTCTTTCAATTGATTGTGGTTTGATTTTTATTTGATAAGATCATGAAGCTTGAATTAATTGAAGTTAGCAGTAACGAAGACAAAATAACGAATATATAATATATGCTCTAATTTCAAAGGAAATTGATTTCTCTTGTCTTCTCTCTGAATGCATTATCTTCCTCTAATCTTATTCCAATCTACTAGATTAAGTAATATAAGTAGGCTTACAATAATTTGATTTTTCTCCACATAGGAAGCCCAAAAACCTAACATATATATGATAATCTCTATTGATAAAACTTAGATTCAATGAGATGGTTTTTCAAGTGGAACCTAAGGGAGATTGATTAGAGGATTAAAGGATTGTTAGAATTTCTGATAGTTTATGGGTCACAAATATAATTATATAATTGTGTTATGGCTATTATTTAATTAGCCAAATATAAAATGGTCTTCAAGAATTAATTTGGTGGCTAAGGGCATATGTGTCATGAAATATTATAAATGTAGATACATTCAGACAATTTATGATTTGATGACGGGACTGAATTAGAATTATTGTAACTTAAGTAGTAACCGCTATGGTTACTTTTATGCGTTATGGTCCCCATTTGTAGAGCAACAGGTTTGGTTGAGAAACTAATGAGAATAAAGGTGGATAGATGAGGAGTTGTCCATAAGGAACTAAACCCATCAGAATTGCATTAGTGATAAGATTCTCACCTTGGCTTTTCATTCCCCTCTAGAGAAGCAGAAAGAAAACCATCAGGCTCTATCATCTGAAAGATCTTCATACCCACATACCCTTGAAATTCCAAATGACTAATCAAGGTATGCTCTTCTTCTTCACTGTGAAATCAATTGGGGTTTCTTCGGTCTAGATCAGGGTTGTTCCATTTGGGTTCATGTATGGGCATAAACACTTTGTTATAGGAACAAAGCCCTGATCATTAGGTTTTCCGCATTCCATTAAAGGGATTATTCAGATAAATCCAACAAATTGGTATCAGAGCCACCCTAATTTGATTCATGTGTGAAATTTGGTCTTCTGAAGTATTTCGTTTTCTTCCCCAAAATTTGGATTGATTTAGGGTTTGATGATTTAACTATGCCATGGATTGATTAGGATAGAAATTCATTGTTTTCCATGTGCATATAGATAGATTCGAAATTGAATCAATGATTTTTCTGGTGTTCTTTTATTTTTGGTGGTTTTCCCCCTGAGAGAAATGATGTAGAAACTGCCATGTTCGTGTTCTGTCACTATGCTCTCACTCAAGCGAGAGTATCATCGCTCAAGCGAGAACTAAACAGAAGCATTGTCTTCTATTGCGCCTAAGCAAGAGTACAATCGCCCAAGATTTTTTGTTGTTGGGAATTTAAGATTTATGGGGCTTTGGTATCTTTGTTTATTCACTTTGGTTATTATTTGGTTATCCATTAAGTTGTCTGTTATTTCAAGTGAGCCAATTGAAGTGAAATGTCGCCAAAGTGACCTCTCTCATGGATATAACTCATGAGGAATATTAGATGTAAGTGTATATGATTATTCATGCGAGTATTAATTGGCCCAAAGGAAAGTTGATATTTGGTCGAAGATCATACACACCTGTAATGATAAACATGTTATAATTCTAAATTTTTTATACATGTGACTGATGAATCAATCCAAAGAGGGATTCGTCAGTTGACATGCCTTATTATAAATGTTTGATCATTACAACAAGAGTAACACTTGTAGTTAATATTACTGTCCAAAGACTTGATATTAATGGTGCACTAGGTATCTTGATTTGGACATACCATTATTTAAGCACATTGATAATTTTAAGTTGTGAGCATATTTTAATATTTTGTCGTTTGTTCTATTCAGCTACATCAATTGCTTCTATATCTGCAAATCTAAATTCGGTTCCGGTCCTTAATGTAACAAATTTTAAGGACTGGAAAGAGAACATGGAAATTGTTCTTGGCTGTATGGATCTAGACTATGCATTAAGGGTAGAACAACACCCTTCTTCTTCGGAATTCAGTGCCTCTAAAGAGATGAAGGATTATGAGAAGTGGGATCGCTCTAATCGCATGAGTTTAATGATTATTAAGCGCGACATTCAAGAGGTCTTTAGGCGTACTATCTCAGATGAGATAAACAGTGCCAAAGTTTTCCTTGCCGAGATTGAAAAACGCTTTGCAAAGAGCGATAAGGCGGAAACAAGTACTCTGTTACAGAGCTTGATTTCCATGAGGTATCAAGGCAAGAGAAACATAAGGGAATACATTATGGGAATGTCCAATATTGCTTCAAAACTTAAGGCCCTTAAGCTTGAGATGTCGGAAGACTTACTCATACATTTGGTCTTGCTTTCCCTTCCTGCACAATTCAGCCAGTTTAAGATCTCTTATAATTGTCAAAGAGAGAAATGGACTCTAAATGAGCTCATTTCATTTTGTGTACAAGAAGAGGAAAGGCTGAAGCGAGAAAGGACTGAAAGTGCCCATTATGTAAGTACTTCTAAGGACAAGGGCAAATTGAAAAACACTTCAGAGCCCATGAATGAAGCTGCTAAGGGTCCAGTGCAAAAGAAGTAGAAGCAGACTGATGTATGTTACTTTTGCAAAGGAATTGGGCATCAAAAGAAGAAATGTGTAGAGTATCACACCTGGCGTGCTAAGAAAGGTATTTTTCTTACTTTGGTATGTTCTGAGGTCAATTTAACTTCAGTACTTGGAAACACCTACTTGTTAGACTCTGGTTGAACTTCTAACATCAGTGTTTCAATGCAGGGTTTCCTGAGCTACCGAAAGCCTAATTATGTTGAAAAATACATCTACGTTGGCGATGGAAAATCGGTAGAAGTGGAAGCTATATGGCACTTTAGGTTGTTATTATGTACTGATTTTTATTTGGATTTGAAAGACACCTTTGTTGCACCGTCTTTTAGACGAAATTTAATTTCTGTTTCTTATTTGGACAAATTTGGTTATTGTTGTTCATTTGGAAATAATTCGGTTCAATTGTCTTTAAATTCAAATGTTGTTGGAACTGGTTCACTTATGTTAAATGACAATCTTTATATGCTGAATACTATAGTTGATTATAGAGAAACCCTAAACGTGGAATCACGTGGTACTAAGCGTAAAATTGAAAATAATAATTCAGGTGCATTATGGCACAA
>NC_032017.1:12806648-12808966 GCF_001865875.1 Lupinus angustifolius | reverse complement strand
GTGTTCAAAACTTTTAAGGCTGAAGTTGAAAATCAACTCAGCAAAAGGATTAAGTACGTTAGATCTGACCGTGGTGGTGAATACTACGGCCAGTGGCGGATGATTATAGGGGCAGGTGGGGGCTGCTGCCCCTCCTGAATTTTTGCATACAGGAACATATTTGTTGTCCCACAAAATATGTCAATCCATGTGATACTTGAAAAATACTTAATTATTAAATTTTTAAATTATAAAGTACATTTTCTCAACCAAGCATAACAAGTGATACATAGATTAATACACTTTTTTGAAACAACACATACTCTCCACTTACCTACACCCAAACGATATTTTTATGAAGTAACTCATTAAAGCTCACACATTCCTTTAATTTCTACCTTGATAAATAAATGTAGTCTAACTTGTTTGTCATTCTAAAAATTATACATAAATGGATCTAATTCTTTTACATGTGTAGATGATGATGTTGCTTATAATGGATGACTTCATTTGAGTTCGAAAATACTTTACACATAATGAAAGAGATTATGTATGTATTGATAATATATATCATAAAAATTCATTTAATATTAATAATATATGTATTTTTGTCCAACAATTATATGCTATGAATTTTAATGAGCAAGAGAGATGATTAGTTTGAGATGTCAATTTCAACATTTTATTTTTGGTGTTATTAAGTCATTCAAGTTTGAAAACTCTCAATATGTTGTTAGTCGTGTCTTGTTTTATCAAATTGTTCATCTTATCTTAACTATTGTGGTTCGGCTAACATAAATATCATTTTCAACAATGAAAACAACCAAACAAAATTAGGTAGGAAGGTAGAAGATAAATTTATTGTATACAACATAGTGATTAATATTGAAAAGAAAATAAATGAAAATTTTACCACATGTGCAATTAATTAACGTGTAATTAAATATTATTGCCCCTCCTAAAGTTTAAGTTAAGATCCGCCACTGACTACGGTAGATATGACAGTTCAAGTGAACAACGTCCAGGGCCTTTTGCCAAATACCTAGAGGAATGTGGTATATCCCACAGTACACCATGCCAGGATTGCCTAGCATGAAAGGTGTGTCTGAAAGACGAATCCGGACTCTTAGACTTTCTTTGGTAGAGGAGAATTAGAAGGGAGAGAAAATGGTGAGAGAGAGATTGAAGAGAAAATGAGAATTTATCTTGTTTGGTTGAGAAGAGAGAAAAGGAGGAAAGAATAAAAACATGTGGGACCTACATAAAAATCTTTCTCTCTTCCTTTGGTGAGAAAATGAGAGGAGATGGAAATTTTGACATAAATGCCCTCCAATTTTTTTAATATACTTCTTAGTTTTAAATACTATTAATATAAATAATTCTCTTTTAAATATAAAAATATCAATTAAAAATGTCAATTGAAATTATAATAAAATATATCATTTAAAATTATAATTTTTATTTTTAGTTAACAATAAAATATTATTTATCTCTCTCGTTTCTTTATTTTAGGGACATTTTTGTCATTTGAATCTTAACATCACCTCTCTCTTTTCATTTTCTATCCAACCAAACAAAAGAGAAAGAGAAGAAAATATTTCTTTCTATTTATTTTCTCTCATTTTTCTCTTATACCAAACATTACTAAAATCTACTCAATTTCTCCTATTTCTCTTTTACACCTCTTTCTTTCTCACTTCTTTCTCTCTTCTTATTTTCTCTTGTTCAACCAAACAAAGCATTAAGGATATGGTGAAGAGTATGATTTGTCACTCTACCTTACCATAGTCACTATGGGGAGAGGCACTCAAGACTACAGCTTATATTCTTAATAGGGTGTCAACTAAGGCAACTGCCAAAACACCTTATGAGCATTGGACTGAGTGAAAGCCTAGTCTAAAGCATTTTCATGTGTGGGGATGTTGTAACGCCCCGAAAAAATACTTCTAAAAAATATTGCGGAAAAATGGGTAAATTTTTTTTTTCTTTGAATAAAGAGATTGTATAAAATTGTTTCCTTTTTAAAACCTTCATTTTCCGGGACATCACGTTAAGTAACTCAAATGCGGAAAATCAACTTATCGTTATCGAATGATAACTTAACCTGATTCACAATTTCCTGAATAACACAATGCATATAAACGGTTAAGTCATCTTTAGTTCATACAAACTAAGTCAACAAAGGCGGAAACTACATCGCCACTAACATATACAAAATCCAAAAAGAATGGGCGAAAATATTAATCATCGCCAAAAGACACTAAACAAAGACATGAACAACTGAAGCAGTTAGTGTTTCAAAAGTCACAAAATGATAAGCAACTCCTAGTGGCTAACTC
>NC_032017.1:12805256-12806548 GCF_001865875.1 Lupinus angustifolius | reverse complement strand
AAAAATAGATCGATCGGTTCCCTCAGGAACAGTCCTACCCGGACCTAGGTCGTACAAACGCTTTCTGGGCATCCCTCTCATCGATCTCGAATGCAATCCCGGGGTTGTTAGAGAGTGCCTAGTTTGGCCTGTGAGAACTGTCCGATCCAACAGGGTACCTCCCTAGGAATACAAGGGACTCGTCTCACCCAGACTCTCCCTCAAGACATTGTTGGCGAATCACCGCCCAATCAGTGACGTCCCTACTTACATCATGGTGCTATAAGTCGTCCCGTCTATTTCCTCTCCACTACTTCATGGTCACAATGCAATGCATTCTTAATCAGAATCAAATGCAAATGTATTAATCAAACACATGATCGGCCCATCCTTAAGCCATCTCCCGACAAGGAATGCTTCTCGTGGGACCCGATAGTACGTCAACCGTACATGCTCCAGGTAACATCTCAATCACAACAACCCATCACCGAATACTCCTGGACGGTCACATGACCAAGCCTCTTACGGTCAGTTGATCGTTGTTCAGTGATATCATGTATCCTTAATAGGGTACCCCCTAGTTCACGACCTCCGGTCGGATACTTGCCCAACAAGGCATAAACTCAAACAATACTTTCACAACATCATCTTTATACCATTTAAGACATGATCTCATTCCACAACTTTATACCACAACACCCTACCCGGGTTTGTCGCATTGTTCACAACCTCATCTTATTTCAATCTTTCCACACTGTCCCTCGTCCAAGTGGGGACTAGTCCCTCAAGCGACAATTCGCCTTTAAATCTCAAATAGACTGAAGCTTTCCTCGCCTAGGTGAAAGTATTATCGCCCAAGCGAGACCTCTCTCGCCCAAGCGAGACCTCTCTCGCCTAAGTGAGAGGGTTCTAGAAACTCATTAATATTTTGGATTTTTTTTTTCGCCCAATCAAGTTTTTGCTCGACCGGGCGGACTTTTGCTCGCCCCGGCGACGCCTCGTTCGCCCAGGTGAAAATCCTGGAATTTTTTTTTTTCGCCCAATCGGGTTTTTGCTCGCCCAGGCGAAAATCCTGGATTTTTTTTTCGCCCGGGCGGACTTTCGGTCGCCCGGGCTCGCCCCGACGATGCCTGGTTCGCCCAGACAACAGGGATTTGGACAGAATGCTAATTTTTGCCATTTTCGACAACCAAGACACATTTAAACATGGTTTTTCAACCACCTGCACTCAGAAAATTTTCCAACAACATTCATATACAATATTGAACACATTTCATCAACAATCATATATATTCAAAAGCATTCAAACATAC
>NC_032017.1:12774131-12805156 GCF_001865875.1 Lupinus angustifolius | reverse complement strand
TTTTAAATTGTCCGATCCTAATATCCGATTAGAATTTCGGATTTCGGCATTCCGAGTGAAAAATATTTAGAAAATAGGTATGAGTGTATTCAGGGTCTATATTGACTCAAAATTAAATTACGAATCCAACAGCGCGATCGGAATTCGATTCCGAGTTACAGAGCTCAAAATGATACGTTTTGAGCCGTACTGGGCGGATTTTGGTCCCGACAGTGGTCCAGAACTGGCAGTCTCCAAAAATTACCAAAATTTACCACAAAATCGGAAATAAAATTTCGATAATAAAACTCAACTAGAGTTTTGTCTAATTCTTTATTGAAAATTCTCAAAAATTCATTTTCGAATATATGATTAATGAAAATATTAGTAAAATCTTATAATTCAAACTCGTAAAATTCGCGGTGTTACAGATGTCCAGCTGAGGCAAGACCTTATAGGTCTCATGAAAATATATTGGACTCTCGTACAGTTAGCAGTTACTTTATTGGTTACTCTGAAAAATCAAGGGAATATAAATTTTATGACCCAAATTTAAAATCCATATTTGAGACGGGTACAACCATGTTCTTTGAGGATATTGAGTTTGAAGGGGAAGATAAGGTTAGAAACTTTGTCTTAGAGGAAGAATCCGTATCAATTCTAGATACGATTCATATGGTTGCTTTTGATGAAGCAAATTTGGAACCTCTTCACAACATAGCTGATGATGCTTTCCCTGCTCAAGATGAGTTGGTAATTCATGAAGGACAAACTCAAAACCCTCAAGAACATGGACAAGAGTTGCAAGAGCCAATAGCTTTGTGTAGATCCACTAGAGAAAGGAGAAATGCAATTCTACATTTGTTTTCTCCTGGAACATGAGGGTGATGGCTTAATGGACAATGATCCATTAAACGTTCATGAAGCCATCCAAAGTTCCAATTCAGAAACGTGGATTGAAGCAATGAAAGAGAAGTATAAATCCATACAAGACAATAAAGTTTGGAAACTTGTCCCGTTACCAGAAGGTAAGAAACCCATTGGTTGCAAATAGATTTTTAAGACCAGGCGGGATTCTAATGGTAATGTGGAGAGGTATAAGGCGCGTCTTGTAGCTAAGGGTTTTACTCAGAAGGAAGGGATTGACTATAAAGAGACTTTCTCTCCGGTTTCATCGAAAGACTCTCTTAGGACAATCATGGCTCTTGTAGCACATTATGATTTGGAGCTTCATCAGATGGATGTCAAAACAGCTTTTCTAAATGGAAACATTAATGAAAAGATTTATATGGTGCAACCAGAACACTTTGTAACGGGAGACCGAAAGAATATGGTTTGCAAATTGACAAAATCCATTTATGGGCTAAAGCAGGCGTCTCGTCAGTGGTACCACAAATTTCATGAGGTGATTCTCTTTTTTGGTTTTGAGATGAATTATGTCGAGGATTGTGTGTATCACAAGTTCAGTGGGAGCAAGTATATTTTCTTGCTCTTGTATGTGAATGACATACTGCTTGCCAATAATGATGTGGGTACCTTGTTAGAAACCAAGAAATTTCTATCCAGTAATTTTGAAATGAAAGATCTTGGTGAAGCTTCATTTGTATTAGGATTATCACAAAAGAGATATATAGAAAATATACTTAAAATATATGGCATGCAGGACTGTAAACCAATGGATACTCCAGTTGCTAAGGGAGACAAATTTAGTCTTAATCAGTACCCTAAAGGAAATCTGGAAATTCAGGAAATGAAAAAGATCCCTTTTGCATCAGCTGTAGAGAGTCTTATGCATGCTCAAGTTTGTACGCGTCCAGATATAGCGTTCATAGTGGGGGTTTTAGGCAGATATATGAGTAATTCAGGAATGGATCATTGGAAAGCAGCCAAAAGGGTCATGAGGTACTTAAAGGGAACAAAAGACTATATGCTCACATATAGGAGATCAGACCAATTACAGATCATTGGGTACTCTGACTCCGATTTTGCGGGATGCCAAGATAGTAGACGATCTACTTCAGGCTATGTTTTTCTGTTAGCTGGTGGTGCGGTTTCTTGGCGTTCTGCCAAGCAAAACCTTGTAGCTTCATCCACCATGGCAGCAGAGTATATAGCATGTTATGAGGCATCACTTCAGTCATCATGGTTGAGAAATTTTGTCACTGGGCTGCGGATTGTGGAAAGGATTGAAAGACCACTAAAGTTATACTGTGACAATAGGTCAGCCGTGTTGTTCTCCAACAACAATAGGAGTTCGACAAAGTCAAAACACATCGACATTAAGTTCCTAATTGTTAAAGAGAAAGTACAAAGTGGACAATTTTCCATAGAATACTTAGGCACTAACTCCATGATTGCGGATCCTCTTACAAAAGCTATCACACCCAAGGTCATTCATGATCATATACTGCTCACATGGGTGTTCTACAATGTGAGGATTTTTTGGTTTAGTGGGAGTAAGAATGTGTACACCTTTATTATGTTCCATGTAATTTCAGTATTATGCATGGATACTTTGTATTCAAACTTCAGTTGATTAATCATTCAGTTTGGTATTCTGTCTTTATACTTTGTACAATAAGGTTTTATGTTATTATTAAGGATCTCACTAAAGTTAAGTAGGACCAGTTGAAAATTGACATGTACAGATCATATTCATATGATTTTCATGCTACAAATTTCATGTTGAATCTATGTCATTTAGTTGTGTCAATGTTAATGATCATTGTTGAATTAGTCATGATTGATATGGCGAAATTCACTTTGATTCGATATGGAGACAAGACTAATGGACGAGATAATTTGGGTATGTATGAGTCATAATGGCAATATTTAAGCGCACAATAAGGATAACACGTATGGTGAATCATATATGTGACTAGTGGGAGATTGTTAGAATTTCTGACAATTTATGGGTCACAAATATAATTCTATAATTGTGTTATGACCATTATTTAATTAGCCAAATATAAAATGGTCTTNTCAATAATTAATTTGGTGGCTAAGGGCATATGTGTCATGAAATATTATAAATGTAGATACCTTCAGGCAATTTCTGATTTGATGACGGGACTGAATTAGAATTATTGCAACTTAAGTAGTAACCGCTACGGTTACTTTTATGCGTTATGGTCCCCATTTGTAGAGCAACATGTTTGGTTGAGAAACTAATGAGAATAAAAGTGGATAGATGAGGAGTTGTCCATAAGGAACTAAACCCATCAGAATTGCATTAGTGATAAGATTCTCTTCTTGGCTTTTCATTCCCCTATAGAGAAGCAGGAGGAAAACCATCAGGCTCTATCATCTGGAAGATCTTCATACCCACATACCCTTGAAATTCCAAATGGCTAATCAACGTATGCTCTTCTTCTTCACTATGAAATCAATTGCGGTTTCTTCGGTCTAGATCAGGGTTGTTCCATTTGGGTTTATGTATGGGCATAAACACTTTGTTATAAGAACAAAGCCCTGATCATTAGGTTTTCTGCATTCCATTAAAGGGATTATTCTAGAGAAATCCAACAAGGATAACCTTTCAACCCTTAGAAAAATTATAGAAAATGTTGTAAACTCTTGTGGCACATGTTCCATTGTGCTCTAAATGGATCCACCCCTACTTGCACACGCCTTCCACCAATTCTGCTACTTTGCTCAAGACATATTATTTGTAGTGCCTTCAGCATGTTCTTCATGCGTGAAACACATGTTGCTATTCATAAATGTCTCTCCTAAATACTTATATTTGTTTTTTTTCCCTGAAAAACAAAAGCTTATGAAAATGCTAATGTTATTAATATTTGCAAATTTAGAAGATTAACTTGGAAAAAAAATTAAGATAAAGGGAAATAATTAGTTTTATTGATATTTTTGTTTACTCACTTTTAAAACATATTAGCATCCTCACTTGTTATTAAAGTATATTTATGGTTAAAACTTTCAGAGATTATCTCATCATATTAACATTTCTCTTACTAGATTTAATTTTAGAATTAATATTTCAATACTAAGATATTAGATTTCAAAAAAAATATGGGAATATACAACCAATAACATGGCATAAACGAAATTAGTAGGTAAATTTTGAGGTCCCACAAACATACAAAAAAAATCTTAAGCGAGTATACAAGTATTTTTTAAAAATGAGAATCAATTTCTCATATGTATAATATAAAATGGGACTTGTGGAAGTAGTATGTAGATAAATGACAAAGAGTAAAAGTAGAAGAATAATACTTAGAATTCTAACCCATAAAAACATCATTAAAATTGAGAAATAAAAAATCAAGGGACTTAATCTAAAAAATATCTTTACTATGTAAAATAGAACTATAATATTTGTCTCTCTCACTCTAAGAAGACACTCAATATCATCAAACTATGACAAAATATATCATTTATCTCTAGTCCATATAGAAGGAGGTACATCATCTCACTAGGGATGACAACAGAGCGAAATAGACATGAGTAGTACTTTCCTGTACCCATACTATTTACGGGTATCCGCATGGGTAGCGGGTATTTTAAAATAATCAATACATATAAAATGATTATTACATGAATAATAAAATTTATAGATATGTTAAACTTATCATATATTTCAATCACTAAAATTTATTATAAAATAATACAAATATAGATCATATATAATTATAAAATAATAATAATATAATATATATAAATTATTTAATTGAATAAATTTATAAATATGTGAGTACTCGTAGGATGTGTATCATGATACTCACTCCCACCTATAACATATTTTTATGGGTATTTGTTGTAGGTATTTTAGTGGGTATCCATGGGACGGATATTTTTGCCATCCCTATATCTCACTAGGATTTGTTTCTAATCTCTTACTAGGATTTCTATCTTAATGTTCTTACTTATACTCCATTGCAATGAGTTGGGGGTAGTGAGTGATACATGTCTAAGTAGTTGCTTTGGTGGAGAGACTTGAAGAGGGTAGTGAGCGAGACATGTTCTCGCCAAGGGCAGTTGGTGTGGTTCTAAAAGCGTGTTGGTGAATGGGAAAAATACTATATTTTGGCTTAACCATGGGGTGGGTGAAGGAAAATTGAAGCATTCTTTTGAGGGATTTTTCAATTTGAACAATGATAAAAATGTTTTGAATGGGAAAATGTAAGGATATAAGAATTGATAGATATGATAAGTCCTACAACTTTGAAGGAGGAGATAGAAGATCAATGAAGTTGGACTTGTGATGTGTTTAACACATATACGATTAAATCATCTGACAAAACTATCTGACAAACGAGAGACACAGAAGTGGAGGACAAAAAATTATATCTTTTGATTTGGAAGTTTGAGACATTGTTGAAGACCCTAACGCTAGCTTGGATGATTATGTTGGATAGACTTCCACATAAATTAAAATTAAGGACCTGCAATGGGCATAATTTAAAGTGTAGTTGGTGTAATGCTCAATAAAAATCACTAGATCATATGGTTTTTCTTGCAACTTGTCTTGTCGGGTATGGCAACAAATCTACAAGTCGTTGAGTTTTGAATCGATGCTCCGGTTAAATGGAAATGCTCACTTACTGCAACACTTAATCCTAATAGAATGCATAAGCTTGATTAATGTTGTGTTTGTTATATTGATGTTGGAATTTGAATCTTTCAGTAGAGGAATTCCATCATTTTCAATAACAAGGAATACGAGAATACACAAGTCTTGAATTTAGATCAAAGAAAAATATAAGTATGGTAATATATTTTGGTTTGAATGGACTTCTTATCAGATTTTAAGCTTGCATTTTTTTTTTTGTAAATGACTTTAGCAAATTCTCGAATACTGGGGTTCCATGTCATGTTGCATTTAACTTGTTATACTATTGTTGGTTATGTTAGAGTGTTATACTATTTCAATATTCCGTATTCTTAAATATTTTCATAAAACTTGTACTTATACGAAAACATACACTCAATTGTTCTGGTTACTTGCTTCTTATGTTTGGTTTCTCTTTCTCTCACATTCACTTCATATAGAGAGGAGGATGAAGACTACTGATGATGCCTATTTATCTTTTATCATAATTTCAATTTTTTAAAACACCTTAAAAATTTTATTGTCAACTTTCTAAAGTGGATTTATAACTTTTAAGAGTTAAGAGATAATTTCGAAACATTAAAAAGAAAAACATATCTAATAAATTATTTATCAAGATTCAATAGTGATATTTGAACTGCAATTGCATAACCAAATGATCGAAATCAAATTACTATTCTCACTCATTATAAAAGCAAGAAAATAAAAAAAAACTAGGAATTTTCACTGTGCATTACAGGCCTTCTAATATATGATGCACTTTAACTTTTTGCAAAAAAAAATCACTGTGCTTTCACAGGCTTTCTAGCGAAACAGAGAACAAAAGTAAGAAAGCAAATGACAGTGTTAATAGTCAACCGACTCTTTTTGGATTTATCCATTTGTAAGGCTTCCCATAGTCCACATATTTCGTTTTATATTCTCTCTCTTCTGTATCCAAAAGTCTATAACAATCTCATTTTTCTAACTCTTTTCCTCAACGCTTTTGTTTTTTTTCCCCTTCCCATCTTTTACAATAGTCAAGCATGCAGAGAGAACGAGATGATAACACAACACACTAGGGTTCTTATATCTTTCTCCTTTTAACCCAAACTCAGTGGTTTTAAGGGTTCTAAACAATGAGTATGAGACACTGAGAGAGGGTTAGAGAACGAAGAACCAAACTTGTCTTCTTTCTCTTTCTTTCTCTCTAAATTATAGAAGAAATAAAACATTTTTTTAGTTACACAGCTAGAGAGAGGGTTGAGACATTAGGAAGCTTTATCCTTTTTTCTCCTCTATCTCTCTTTCTATTTTTTTCTTCTTCAAAGTTTCATCTTTGATTGTTTTCTCAAGGATATAAGGTTATTTATGAGTGACCCAGTTCATATTTTGAAGTATACTTTGGTTTAAAAATTCTGGGCTGGTGAATTTTCACACCATAATAGAGAAAAAGTACCATATTTAATGAGTTTTGGAGGATTTTTAGACAACAACTTTGGTGGTGGTGGTGCAAGAAACTTATCAGATATTTCACATAGCAACGGTACCATCACCAATCAAAACAACAACAATAGAATAATGCCCTCTGGTGCAATCTCACACCATCGCATTATGACTCCAACTTTGGCCAAACCCATGTTCAACTCTCCTGGTTTATCTCTAGCACTTGTGAGAGATCTAGTTCCCTTTGCTTGTTTTGGAATATGAGTATTTTTTTTTGCTCTAGTGTTTTGCTTATTTGTTTTACCTTTTGTTGTTTGGTTTGGAAATAAAAAACAGCAAACTAATATTGATGGGCAAGGAGAACATGTGAATAGATCAATGGGTGAGAATAATAATAATTTTGAGGTGAATGGTTTGAGAAGGAGCAGAGAAGAAGAACATGAAAGCAGATCTGGTAGTGATAACATGGATGGTGCTTCTGGTGATGATGAACAAGATGCTGCCGACAACCCTCCAAGAAAAAAACGTTATCACCGACACACTCCACAGCAAATACAAGAACTTGAATCGTATAAACATGTTTCTTAAACCATTTTAGTCACAAACTTTGTTATATTGTTTTTGTTTTTTTAGATTCTAAATGATGTTATTGGTTATTGTTTTTTTGTGTGTGTTGTAGTTTGTTTAAGGAGTGTCCTCACCCTGATGAGAAGCAAAGGCTAGAACTAAGCAAAAGGCTATGCTTGGAAACAAGGCAAGTGAAGTTTTGGTTCCAAAATCGGAGAACCCAAATGAAGGTATATGCACACTAAGCAACACTTTTCAAGTAATTTCATCTTTCTTCTTGAAGTTTATGATCATGGACCATATTGATTTTTTCTTCCTTTTGTTCTTTTTTTGTTTGTTTTGTACAATTGTACTAGACACAATTGGAGCGCCATGAGAACTTGCTGCTTAGGCAAGAGAATGATAAGCTTAGAGCTGAGAACATGTCAATTAGAGAAGCTATGAGGAATCCAATGTGTTCAAATTGTGGGGGACCAGCTATTATTGGTGACATTTCAGTAGAGGAACAACATCTTTGGATTGAGAATGCTCGGCTCAAGGACGAGTTAGACCGAGTTTGCGCGCTCGCTGGCAAGTTCTTAGGCCGACCCCTTTCCTCAATGACAAACTCAATTGCTCCTCAATTGCCAAATTCAAGTTTGGAGCTTGGAGTTGGAAGCAATGGTAATGGATTTGGTGGAATGAGCAATGTGTCTTCAACATTGCCTTTGGGGTCTTCTGATTTTGGAATCGGAGGTATGTCTAGCCCTTTAGCCATGGTGTCTCATTCCACTAGACCAACGGGTTCAATGGCCACTGGTTTCGATAGATCGATGGAGAGGTCTATGTTTTTAGAGCTTGCTTTATCTGCAATGGATGAGTTGGTGAAAATGGCACAGACTAATGAGCCTCTTTGGATAAAGAGTTTAGAAGGGGAAAGAGAAATTATGAACCATGAGGAATATTTGAGGACTTTCACTCCTTGCATTGGCCTCAGATCCAATGGTTTTGTCTATGAAGCTTCTAGAGAAACTGGAATGGTTATCATAAACAGTTTGGCCCTTGTTGAGACTCTAATGGATGCGGTAATTAACTCATTCATCTACCAACTTACTTTCCTTAAAGTTTAGGATAAAATTTACATGTTATTCTTTGTAAATATATAACATGTATATATATTAATGGTTGCACTTAATATTTTCATTGATAAGGTACAAGTACACATAATAACATGTAAATTTAGTTTTAAAATTTATTTATCTGTTTGAATGCTTTCTTTGGTTCATCAAATTATATTAGTCTTTAATCAGTATATATATAAAGTAATGTTTTGAAGCATTTGGGTATCTTTTGTCTATAAAATATCTTCACAACATGTGTAATTAATGATTTTTTTTTATCTTTTCCCTCCAGAATCGATGGGCAGAGATGTTTTCTTCTATGATTGCTACAACCTCTACCACTGAAGTAATATCAAATGGAATAAATGGAACAAGAAATGGGGCACTTCAACTAGTAAGTTCCGTTCTCATGTTTCACTACTATATAAATTCTACCTAGTTTTTTCTTTCAAATTTTTATATTCAATGGAAAAATGATGGAAATTTTTCTGACCCTATAATATTGGTGCTTAGATGCATGCGGAGCTTCAAGTACTTTCACCTTTAGTTCCGGTTCGTGAGGTGAATTTCCTCCGATTTTGTAAGCAACATGCCGAAGGTGTGTGGGCTGTGGTGGATGTGTCTGTAGATACCATCAGAGAAATTTCTGGTGCACATAATTTTGTGAACTGTAGAAGACTACCTTCTGGTTGTGTGGTGCAAGATATGCCTAATGGTTACTCCAAGGTACTAACTAAAATGCAAATCCTCTTGGTATTATTAGTGTGCTAGTGTTTTTATGTGGCCACAAATTTTATAGAGCAGTAAATTTGATTTTACATTCCTCCATACCTTGTGTTTTGAACAGCTTTAATATATAATGAATGTAGTACTAATGTACTATTCACCATGCAGCTACTAAACTTAACAAAATGTACTATATGTCCTTATGGATTTTAATTTCCTTTGTTCAAGTGACTAGAACATAGGAACTTAGTTTAGCATATTCGAGTTGGGCAAAATGGATAAGGATCTGTTTTACTAAATATGTGTCCGAAATGAAGGAAAAAACTAAAAACATATTAAATATTTACTTTTTTTAATTGAGATGACATATTTTTAAACATATTAAATATTTACTTTTTTTAATTGAGATGACATATTTTTATTTATTTAAGATACATTAAGAAACATGATTTGGAATATCACATCCTTATTTAGTCAAAACATCATGCAAAGGAATCACGGGTATTTTGCTTTTCCACACTAGTACTATTTTTTTATGTAAAAATAAGCTCCTAGTTAGAAGTTTACTTACCTAGTCTAGTGACTACTCACTATATAACTATTCTGTCAGTGATAATTCCCATACAATATTTAATTTCCGTTTCTCAAAGAATTTGCTCGTTTGCACCTGAGTAGGATGCTTCTTTGCTTCAATTAATTAAAAATAATATCTCATGTTCAAGTTTTCAACACTTGATCTTCCATATTTGAATAATATATCCCCATGTAGCATAAAATCCAGGTTAATCCAGTATTTTATATTCATAGAAGTTTGTAGCAGAAATTTCTGTACTTTTAACACATTAACTATATACTCCCTAGATAAACAATTTGCCTTGTAGTCTTGCACATATATTTTGATTCTATTAAAATATTAATATGATGTTTCTATTCCAATCCAATCACGAGACTTAATGTGACCCTGCTTTGATCCCTATCATTCATAGGTTTATCATACAATACTATAATATTCAATTCAATATATACAGACTATATAGTCAAAAATCAAGGACTGGCTATTTTGTCTGTTTCTTCTGATTATTTTGTTGGGGGTTGAGTTACATCACATTACAATGGCAAATCTCGATGTCACCCTTTCACAATGCCAGTTGCTCCTGTAAATCCTCCTTGACTTTATCATAGTGCCAATATTTTATGCATTTTAGTCTAAGTCCATAGATAGATTGTTTGTGATATCAGATCTAGTCTCATATGTTGTTACATATCAATGGTAATAAAGTAAAAGTAATGAATATTTAAATTTTTTAATTGACATAACATATTTTTATTGGTTTAAGATAACATATGAGACAAGATCTAAGACAAATAATGTCATTAAGCCCAATCTTAACTTTCCAAGATTTGCATTTCTCTCTTCATTATTCTTTTCTTTTTCTCTTGCTGAAGAAAATTAATTATGAATACGATCCTTCAACAACTTGGTGCAATACTTGATCACGCTAGTACCCTTTTAATGTAGCACTAGGATTAGTTCACTGTATAAAAGCCAATATATTTTCATAATGTTTTGGCACATGATAAAAGCATAAATACAAAGTGAATTAAATAGAAAGTTAGGAAAGTTGGAATTATATGTGTTTGCATTAATTGTGCAGGTGACATGGGTGGAGCATGCAGAATATGAGGAAAGCCAAGTTCACCAGCTCTACAGACCCTTGTTGAGCTCAGGCATGGGCTTCGGCGCCGAACGGTGGGTCGCCACCCTCCAACGCCAATGTGAATGCCTCGCCATCCTAATGTCCTCGGCCGCACCCTCTCGGGACCACTCAGGTATGAATACTAACTTGCCATAAGAAATTTATAGCTAGACACTTTCTATCATCGGATGTTTATACACTATTTTTCATTTATAGAAAAATTCTAAATGAAATGCAAATTTGGATTGAAATGTCTTACTGTAAATATCCAAAACAATTTTTGAGATATACTATTAATAGAGGCATTCACATTTTTAATATGATTCACACAGCTTGACTCGTCAAATATTACTTTCTTATTAAAAATTGGTGGTAATTTTATCATATAGTGCATACCAAGTAAGGGTTGTGTGACAAAACTTAACTAATTCTTTACATATTTGTAGCATTCATTTTTTATTAAAGACAGTATATGTTTAATAAATTTTTAATAAGTAATGTATATAGTGATAGTGTCTAATTTTTTCTACATTGTTACACATTTGAATCATGAATCAAGAACCTACAATTTTTTTTATTATATTTATTGAAAGAGGGTAATACATATGTATTGTCCGTGTATACACAGTCAATATATATTCACCATTCATTGTATTATTCTTTTTTTGAAAAGTCAATAATGATTAAATATGATTAGTAAATAATGTATTGACAATGTATAAAACTTTTATCCTCTTATATTTTTTACTTCTGTTCTATATAAGGATGAATAGATTTACCTTCCTCCTATCTTTTTACTCTTTACTTGTTAAATTTATAATTTTTCACATATAAAACTCTAGTATGGATGTACCATGTATGAGTTTATACATTATTAGTGTATTATTCATCATTTATGTAAATGGTGTTGGCATGCATTTATTATGGCAGCAATAACCGGTGGTGGAAGGAGAAGCATGCTGAAGCTAGCACAACGCATGACCAAAAACTTCTGTGCTGGGGTATGCGCCTCAACAGTGCACAAATGGAACAAACTGAACCCGGGGAATGTAGACGAGGACGTGAGGGTGATGACGCGTAAGAGCGTGGATGATCCAGGTGAACCACCGGGTGTTGTGTTGAGCGCAGCCACTTCTGTGTGGCTTCCAGTTTCACCAAAGAGAGTCTTCGATTTCTTACGTGATGAGCGGCTTAGAAGCGAGTGGGATATACTCTCCAACGGTGGTCCCATGCAGGAGATGGCTCACATTGCTAAAGGCCAAGACCATGGCAACTGCGTCTCTCTCCTAAGAGCTAGCGTATGAATTTCATTCTTCTCTCTCTACTATAATTATCTCTTTAGCTATAGTTTTACTTTATTCGTTCTAAAATTCTTCATTTTTTATCTTTTTCCTATATCTTTTATATAATTAAGATAAGATAAATTATATATTATTTCTCTCCCATTCTCAATGTATTACACTCTCTTAGTAATATTTCTTTTAAAAATTTCTATTTCAAAAAGTTTTCTCCACTTAGAATCGTGATCAAATTTATGATGGAAAATTAATTGTAGAAATATAAAAAATTTAATATGGATATTTTAATTAAGTTATATTTAATTTTTACATTATTCATTGATCTCTCTAACTTTTTTGCATAACCCTAAACATAAAATAAAAATTTAACTGATGGAGTACTTTTTATTGAAGCTTAGGAGTATAGTGTAACTTCAAGTGATTTATGTTTTTTAAAAGAAAAACATTTTAGATATGCTAAAAATAATTTTGGTTATATATAGTTTCTATATTAGATTTGTTTTACATTAGATTGCAATTTTAAAAGCGATTTATTTTACATTTATTCCTTCTCGGTGCCGAGATATTATGAATAAAACTAGTATGGGCATTATATACAAATAATAAAATATTTTCACCTCATTAAAAATAGCTATGAGATAAAAGTCTAACTTCACTGTTTATGTAAAATAACTAAGTTAAAAATATCCTGCATTTTTTTTGTAATTACTTAGAAAATCATCTATGTATTATTAACGAGTTGTAAACGAATTACGTAGTATTTATCAATTTATTTGTCAACCAGCTGAATCACAATTGGCGTGTAGTGTTTGTAAGAGAAATGGGGCTCATTGAAAATGACAAGTTTGGAAATTTTGGAAGTATCAATGAAGGCAAATTTTGATGCATCAGTAAAATAAACCTTATATAAAAAGTCAAAATATAGGACAGTTGTCACCTTTATGGGTTTCTGACACCAATTGTTTTATGAAATCACTTTTTTTTTATTTTACTTCAATTTTGATATGAAAAATCTGAGAAAAAGTTATCACCCGCTTTGACTATATCTCAAATTCTCAACTCACAATGTGAACTACACGAAAATGACAAAACATTATTATTATTTCTTTTTTATGATAATATTTGACGTTATTTATTAAATGTGATATGATATATTGTCAATGTAAAATTTTATATACAGTTGATCCATTGTCTATTATTTATTTGTATTTTTTTTAAAATCAATAATAAGCTAAAATAAATGCTGGATAATATTATATAAAACTATTCCATTACATTATGAGCAACTCATATTTTTTTTCTCTTATCTGTGCTTCTTAATTTTTATGTTGCAGGCCATGAATTCGAACCAGAGTAGCATGCTGATACTCCAGGAGACATGCATAGACGCAGCTGGGTCGCTTGTGGTGTACGCGCCGGTAGATATCCCGGCCATGCACGTGGTCATGAACGGCGGTGACTCAGCTTACGTGGCGTTGCTTCCATCGGGGTTTGCAATTGTCCCTGATGGGCCTGGGTCACGTGGGACACAGAATGGTGGAGCCACCACAAACAGTGGCAACAATGGTGATGAGGCGCGTGTAAGTGGTTCCCTTCTAACGGTGGCGTTTCAAATCCTTGTGAATAGTCTCCCTACAGCAAAACTCACCGTAGAGTCCGTGGAAACGGTAAACAACTTAATCTCATGCACCGTCCAGAAGATCAAAGCCGCGCTTCATTGAATATCACGTGACCTTCATCTTTATGTCACGTGACTCGTTCACGCTCCTTGATATTTTTCTCTCTGATGTCTTTTTGAAGTTTTTGTTTCATGTTAGTGAAAGTGTATGATGAATGGTGAAATAGGTAGCGCGTGTAAATGACGCGCGGGATTGGGTTTTTGTGTGGGGATGTTGAGTCAAGAACGAACCGTGCGGAGAAAAAAAGAGAAAGAACTCCTTGCATGGTGGTTAGGAACTTAGGATCCGAAACTGGGTCGGGTTAGGTTCCTTAACACAAGGCAAGGGTCGTGGTTCGGGTATTGACTCGGGTTGACCTCGTGTTTTCTCCGCCAGCTGAAAAACAAGAAAGGAATAGAGCAATGAACAAAAAATATTGTTATTTTATCTCAATGTATTGACTAAGTTGGTGGAGTTTAAGTTTGTTCTAGTGTAATGCAAATTTTCCTCTTTTATTGGAAGATAAAAATTCCCTATTTCTCCATGCTATATGTGCTTATGAATATCTTTCTTTGATTTTAAAATGTGTTTTTGAGTAAAAGATGTATTTCTTGTTGGTGTAAGATTTTTATGTTTTTATTATAATACTCATCATTCATATTTGATTATCAATAACTCTATTAAACAAAGTAATATAAATGATTTAATCATGGATGACCTTATATTAAACTGATTTACTTTATTTGGATGACGTCAATATTGGAAATTGGATGGTTATGTGCTCCATGTAATATTTTGTTATGGTATGCTATGTTGGGCTTGGAGGCTGTGTGTTTCGGGAATTGCATTAAATAAAGGTACAGAACCTGTTGAGAGAAGCGTTGCATCATTTAATGCTAAGGGTTTGGCCTTGTCTCCCTGGCGTGAGCTAAAAAGCCAATTAGGTTTTGACATGATTATGAAAGGCAGTTTATGGTTAGTTTGAAAGTTAGATTTTAGAGGGGAAAAATGAAAATAAAAAATTTAAGAGCCATAAAATAAATTTGTAAGATAATTTTTAATCATTCATTTTTCTTTCTTTCTCTACAAAATTTAACTCTCAAACTAACCATCATAAAAAAAGATACACATATTTCACATTTGACATGCTAACTATGCTCTACTTTCTTTCGTATTTATTTTTTAGAATTCCAATGTAATTTGTTTTGAGAAAAAAAAAAATATATATATATATACAAGTTTTATATATCATTATATATTATTTATTATATTCTCTTCAAAAATATTACATATGAATGGTGGATAATGTATTAATTTTATATTAACAATTTATAATTATTATATTATATTAACACTCCTTGAATTTTAGTAAAATTATATAAATTACTTTGCTCTTTTTTAACCTACATATATGAGATAGTTTGTATAATTTCACCAAAATTTAAAAATGAGAGTATAATTTATTCTACATTTTACACTCTTTTGCAATTATTATACATTTATTATTATCATTTATCTTTTCAACTTCATATATGTTGGTTTCTCTTTTAAGTTTTAAAAATGAATTAGATAGAATTATTTAGTTAATTAATATTAAATTTAAAATGATTTAGTAAGTTTTTTTTGGTTTCTCACAAATATCCTTGCATTAGAGGCAATGCTGTCCGAGTTGAGAACATCCACAAGTACGTTGAGCTAATCTCTCCCAGCGGACATTTTTTCCATCCACAAGATTCGAACCCGAGACATTGCTTAAAGAGAACTAAGCATGTACCACTTGAACCAACCTCCGTTGGTAAATGATTTAGTAACTTGTTAAATTATATGCATAACTTTAAAGGAAAAAACATATTGAATTGTATTATGGTATGATTTCAGTTATTGTTGCCTTATGGTTGTTTCACATAACTTATTGTTTTGAAGTGAATTTTTCATTTGTGACAAAAATAAGAAAAATCTTTCTCAAAAATTCTATAGCAGTTGATATATCATATGTGAAATGGAGATAGTTACCTTTGATATTTTATTTTAAATGTCACTCCATATGTTAAAGATTTTTTATTGGTTCAATTTTTTTTTCTTTTAAATAATTACCTTAGTTCCTATTAATTGTCGTTTACCTTTAAAGTGTAAAATTTAATACTTTAGGTTTCAGTGTTTTATTTTTCCAATATATTTTTACTATTTTTTAGGAAAAAATATATAAAGACCCTCTCTATTTTATATCTTTTGTAACTAGTTATCACAAACTATTTTTTATTCTATTTATTTTTAAAAATTTATCGGCTATTGAAATTTGTCTCAATATAAATATATTATTAAGTTATTTGTAGATGAACAAGACAAGTGTTGCAATTACACTCATAATAATATCACTGAAGCACTACATATTAGTCAATATTGGGAGGAAACTAATATCTAGTTGATTGAGATGATGATAAGTAAATTTGAGAGTTAGAAGTGGTTAATACAAGAATATTAATATATATATTATAAAATTAAATAATAATGGTTTAAAAGTCGAGTTTAAAATAAAATATATAACATAATTTTTCTTTGTTATTAATTAAACATTATTTTTATGCATAGACCAATTTAACTAACAATTAAAGTTTAAGAGGTAATTATAAGGCAAAAGTTAATTCATGATAGGTAGTTGCAAAAAACATAAAGTTTGAAGGTTTATTAAGCATGTTCATAACATGCACAACGAAAAATAATTTATCTATTTGTGTTAAAACATGCATACACTATAATACGTTGACAAAAATGTTTGTAAAAATATCTCAGGAGACTATGATGACTTTCAAAAAATTCACATTCAAAAGTATGAAGGTCCTACACGCGTATTCACACCGATACCAATCCTTGTTGTATCAACACTTGATCCATTGAACAAAAATTCAACTCAAATGAAACCAAAATGAAAGGATTGAAAGAAAGCAATATAATTCTTTGTATATTACCTATGTTGCTCTTTTTTCATGAAGGTTATGGGAGTTTTGGTTTTTATAAAACCAAACCCTTCTTCATTCTATTTAGTGTCAATTAACAACTCATTTATTTGGCATAAATGTTGGTTTTTGGTTTTCAAAATTGACTATCAGTTTTAAACCATTGAAATATTACAATTAACTTTCATTTAATTATATTAAAGATGACTGAATAATATTATTTGTATTTTTGGTTCTAGCAAAAAATATAAATATTCCACTTAAAAGTAAATATATAAAATTAAACTATTTAATTTAGATATTTTCTCGTCCAACAAAAATCAGAACACTCATAAGTGCGTGACCCTGTAGATTCATTACTAAACTGATAGTAAATTAACTAATTAATTTATTAATCAAGGTTGACGTCTACAACACTCCTTAACAACGGGTAGAAATAAAGTAATATCTTTTACTTTAGAACCATTAGAAGATTAATATAATATTTCCTTCCATCTTTACAACTCTATGTTAACTCTAGAATATGATATAATTGTCAAATTCTAATAAATTAACTCGTGGTGAATGACTTAAGAAACTCATTTCTTCATTCATTCAATTCCCCTTGGCCAATGTATTTATTTCTATAGAGCTCAAAGTCATTACCATGAACCAACGGACGTTGGTTCAAGTGGTACATGCTTGATTCCCCTTAAGCAAGGTCTCGGGTTCGAGTCTTGTGGATGGAAAAAATGTCCGCGGGTAGAGTTAGCCCCACGTACCTGTGGATGTTCCCAGCTCGGACAGGATTGCCTCCAATGCGAGGATACCTGTGGGAAACAAAAAAAAAACTCATTACCATGAGTTGATGGATTCTTTCTTGATTAATCACTAATTCTACAAAGATTTTATTATACCTAATAATCATTGAACTAATATCATAAGGCATTAGGTATATATTTCTATGGTAATCTCAAGTCTAAGGAAAATATATATATTTCTTCATAAAAATATCATATTGACAATTCAAAGGTAATATATTAAACATTAGGAATTCTTCTTTGAGTCATTTCAATGGTCATATATCTATATGCACCTTATATGTGTAATTTAATAAATGAGATCTATTAATCTTTATCTAATAAAGACCATTACACATATATTGATATACATGGATTAATAGTGTCCTAAGCTCAATAATCATATGATCAAGAAAAATTTAGATTAAAATTATAAAAAATTTATTTCTCATTATTATAATCTCTATTATAATAATAAGTCTCTAATTTTAATCAAGGATCTTTCATATTAATTATTTTGACAAACAATGAATATGATATTAAGATAATAATACATATAACTTTATTACTATAAACATGGCAAATTAGTTCTTGGGCATACATTATATCCCAACAATCTCTCACATGCACTAGAGCCAATCAGTCATATACTTCATTCTCATCTCCCACTTGTGCTTATCAAACTCTTTTATGTCAAGTGCTTTTGTGAATGGATCTGCAACATTCTCTTTGCCATCAACCTTTTGTAGCTTAACATCACCACGTCCAATGATATCTCTAATTAGGTGATATTTTTGTAAGACATGCTAATTCTTTTGGTATGATCTAGGCTCCTGTCCTTGAGCAATAGCTCCATTATTGTCACACAATAATGTGACGAGTTCATCCATCAAAGGAATTACACCGATTTTAGTTAGGAAGATCTTTATCCAAATAGCTTATTTAGCAACTTCACTTGCTACTATATACTCTGCTTCAGTAGTTGAATTAGCTATTGTCATTTGTTTGGAACTTTTCCAACTTATTGCGCCTTCATTCAAGGTGAAGACATAACCAGAAACTGATTTGATATCATCCTTATCTGATTGAAAACTTGTGTCGGTATAACCCTTTAACTTGAGTTCAGACTCTCCATATATAAGGAATTGGTCTTTAGTTCTTCTTAAGTACTTAAGAATGGTCTTAACCACTTTCTAATGTTCCTCACTTGGATCTGCTTGATATCTACTAGTTACACCCAGTGCATATGCGATATTAGGCCGGGTACAAGTCATGGTGTTACATATAGCTCCCACTATTGTAACACCCCAGTAATGTCATGCGACCTCCCCGGTCCATGACGACACTGAGCATGTCACCGGTAGCACCGCAGAAATGTCATGCGACCTCCCCGACCCATGACGACACTACGCATGCCACCCACTAGCTTAAATATCCCCTGCAGTATTTTATTCCCCACAAAGGGGAGCCTCCCGCGACTCGAACCCATGACCTCGAGGACAAATAGTCATTAATTACATGAGTCGCTACCATTAAGCTATGACTATTGAATTAGCTATAGCTTAATGGTAGCGACTCATGTAATTAATGACTATTTGTCCCTGAGGTCATGGGTTCGAGTCGCGGGAGGCTCCCCTTTGTGGGGAATAAAATACTGCAGGGGGTATTTAAGCTAGTGGGTGGCATGCGTAGTGTCGTCATGGGTCGGGGAGGTCGCATGACATTTCTGCGGTGCTACCCGTGACATGCTCAGTGTCGTCATGGACCGGGGAGGTCGCATGACATTACTGGGGTGTTACAACTATACTAGCATATGGTACTTCATTCATGCGTTCTCTTTCCTCAGCAGTCTTAGGACAATCATGCCTACTGAGAGTAACTCCAAATCCTATTGGTAAATAAGCTCTTTTGGAGTTGTCCATGTTATACCTCTTCAAGATGGTATCAATGTACAAGGATTGGGAGAGTCCAAGCATTCTTCTGGATCTATCTCTATAGATCTTTATTCCTAGAATAAAAGCTGCTTCTCCCAGATCCTTCATGGAGAACTGTTTTGATAACCAAGTCTTTGTAGATTGCAATGCCGGAATATCATTTCCTATGAGTAATATGTATCAACATATAGCAATAGGAAGATGATCATGCTCCCACTGACCTTTTTTTAAATACAAGGTTCTTCTGCACATCTTACAAAACCAAACATTTTGTTTGTGTTGTTAAAGTGAATATTCTAACTTCTAGAAGCTTGCTTTAATCCATAAATGGATCATTGTAGCTTACAAACTTTATTATGATCATAAATGGGTGTGAATCCTTGGGTTGTGTCATATACACGTCCTCTTTCAACTCTCCATTCATAAAAGTTGTTTTCACATCCATCTGTCATATTTCATAATCATGGTATCCTGCTATAGCAAGTAGAATCCGAATCGATTTGAGCATTGCGGCAGGAAAATAGGTTTCGTCATAATCTATTCCTTCTTTTTGACGATATCCCTTAGCAACAAGGCGAGCTTTATAAGTCTCAAGCTTTCCATCTTCTCCAATATTTTTATTATAAACTCATTAACAACCAATTGATTTTATGTCCTTTGAAGCCTCAACTAAAGTCCATACTTTGTTGGTCTTCATGGATTCCATTTCAGATTCCATGGCTTCTTACCACTTCTCATGATCCAAGCTTTGCATAGCCTCTTCATAACATTTTGGGTCATCATCATCAATATTATAATCCTCATTTTCGATTGCATCTAGCACCATCAAGTTTAATCTATCTGGTGCATGATGTGATCTCGTAGATCTTCGAGGAGGCACTTGTGCATCTGAATCCCCTTGTTTTGGATTCATTGATTGTTCCATTTATTCCTGAACTGGTTCAGTAACCTGTTCCTGAATTGCAACCGGGTATTGAACAACAACATTTGACTGTGGTAACCTTTGTGTTAGAACTAAAACATCTAAGCAAGGTTGCTCAAGTTCCATATCATGTTCTTGAGCATTAAATGTTTCATTGATTTGTTGATCTTCATCAAGCATTATTTCGTTACAAAGAATTCCTTCTATAAGAAATTCCCTTCTAAAAGAGTTCCCCCTCTTGCCACAAATACTTTATGGTCAGAAGGGTGGTAGATATAATATCCCATTGTTTTATTAGGATACCCAATGAATCTACACTTGTCAGACCTTGCTTCAAGTTTATTCGTTTCTAATCTCTTAACATAGGTTGGGCAAACCCCAACCTTTAATGTGCTTAAGGTTTGGTTTACGCCCTTTCCATATCTCATATGGCGTTGTAGAGACAGATTTTGTGGGAACTTTATTTAACAAATCATTTGCCGCTTCTAAAGCATATGACCGTAAGCTTATTGGAAGATCAGTGAACCCCATCATGGATCTAACCATATCTAATAAGGTTTGATTCATTCTTTTAGATACACCATTATGTGGTGGTGTACCTGGAGGTGTCCATTGTGAGAGAATTCCATTCTCTTTCAAATAATCAAGAAAATCAACATTAAGATATTCTCGTCCTCTATCAGATCTTATGATCTTGATACTTTCACCAGTTTGCTTTTCCACTTCACTTTGAAATCTTTTGAACATTTCAAACGATTCAGATTTATGTTTCATGAGATATAAAAAACCATATCGTGAAACATCATTAGTGAATGTAATAAAATAAGAATATCCTCCTCTAGCTTGAATTCTCAAGGGGACACAAACATCAGTATGAATTAGTCCCAACAATTCAGAGGCTCTTTCTCCATTTCCAATAAATGGAGATTTGGTCATTTTGCCTTTGAGACAAGATTCACAAGTCATGTATGATTCATAATCATAATTGTCAAGGTAACCTTCCTTGTGCAACTTATTAATTCTTTTCTCACCAATATGACTGAGTCTATAATGCCAAAGATATGTTTTGTTTACTTGATTATCTCTTTCTCTTTTCAGACTAGAAACGTGTATAATTGAATTAAAATGCACTTGAGGTAAGACATAGATGTCATGTTGGATATACTCATTCGCATAAAAGATGTCATTATTATAAATTGAGCAAACACATTTATTAAAAACAAAGCGATAACCATGAATATCCAATATCGAAATTGAAATAATGTTCGAAACAAATTTAGGAACATGGTAGCAATTTTCTAAGAATAGTACATTGCCAGTATGCATTATTAATGAGACTATTCCTATAGCCTTGGTTGCAACACTTGCTCCATTCCCCACTTCGAGATTGATTTCTCCCTTCTTCAACCATCTAGTTATTTGTAGTTCTGCAACGAATTGCAGATATTAAAACTACGACCAGCATTAATACTCATATTGAAGAATCTGTAACTGTTAAGGAAATCATGAAAATATTTTTCATTAATGTCTCACCTTGTTTATTTTCTTTCAAAGAATCAAGATATTTGTGGCAATTCCTCTTCTAGTTTCCCTTCTTCTTACAGAAGAAACATTCAATATTGCTTTGGTCAACACCATCTTTCTTGTCCTTAGGTTTGGCCACACCACCTTTAGGCACGAAAGACTTCTTTCTGGACTTGTTATTCCATTTTCCTTTTTTCTTGTTGGACTTTCCAACTACCAAGACAGATCCTTGGTTCTTTCCATAGTCAATCTGATTCTGATAGTTAATTAACATATTCAACATCTCATGCAAGTCACAATCCATCTTATTCATGTTAAAATTAACAATGAATGATGAGAACAAGTTAGGAAGTGATTGTAGAATCAAATCTTGGGATAACTCATTCCCAAGTTTGAAGCCCAACATCTCAAGTTGTTGCATAAGACTAATCATCTTCAGAACATGAGGTCTTACCTGAGCATTCACATTCAACGTGAACCTAAATAGAGTCTTAGACAACTGGTATCTAGTTGTCCTACTCTGTGCACCATACATCTTCTTAATATGTGCAATGATGTTAGTTGGGTCCACGTCCTCATGCTACCTCTGGAGTTCAGAACTCATTGTTGCTAAAATGAAACATTTTATACTCATGAGGTCCTCTAAGTACTTATAAGCATTGACTGCCTCAACATCATCATTATTGTTTGGTCCAGGCATTGGAGGCTTGTCGATCATATCAATAAGCTTCTCGTGCATGAGAACAATTCTTAGAGTTTGGTACCAATCATGAAAGTTGTTTCCAACCAACTTTCCATCCGCGAATATCGAATGTAATGATAAAGAAAATATGTCGAGATATCTAGACACAGTTAAACAAATATGTGAGAACATATTAATGTAAAGAGATATATCACAAATAAAATACTCCCACTTACTACTGTAGTAATTTAAGAAATAAATTCTTTTTCTAGTGCAAATATAAAATAAATGTCTTTAAAATTGTGAACAAATACTTGGTTGTCAAGTCATTTCTAATGCACATTTTAAGACAAATTTATCACATACAATTTTATTCAAAATAATAAATAACAAATAGCTGCATGTTTGTTAGGTCATTTCTATATGTATAATTGAATTAATTTTTACACTCCCTAGGTAGCCTAGGCGATTAGTGATAAAATTAATTTTATTGATTGATTGGTATCACATATCATGTTAATTATCTTAATTATAAGTCCTCTAGTAGTTACATCGTCTCTTGAAATTAAATAATTAACACACTCTTAAAAATTGTATCTTATACAAAATAGTTTCAAGAAGATTAAAATAATTTTGTCCATCACACCTCATCACATAAAACTTATGATTAATATATATACAAATATATATTCTGGAATTTGAACTGTGATATATAAATCTAATTTATATATTAGTACACTAATTAATTATTATTAATTAATAACTATTGATTCATATATTTTAAATGAATATATTATTGTAAACATTTATTCGTATGTTTCTAACTTATATAATCAAGTCACTCAAGTTTAGTTTTTTATTAGTGTGACAATCAACAGGTTAACAAAAAAACAATTCATTCACTGTGAATTAAATCTCAATCATTGAGTGAATTAAATCTGCAAACAACAAAAGCCAATATATTCAACATGTCATAGTATTCTAATTATATGATTAAACACATTCATATATAACAATTCTATATTAACAACAACGCATATTGATCTCTACACTCTTGTAGATGCAATATTTAAAAATATTAATAACATAACTCATTATATGTATTTGCTAGATACAAACTTTTACATAGGATTGTTTTTTTTTCTTCATAAAACTTTACACAATCCAACACATTCAAGTCATGTGATGAGTACAAGTCAATAACTATGTGATCAAATCAACAAAATAATCAGTGTGTGAATAAAAATTAAGAAAATTCAACACATTGAATAAAAAATTCACACTCCACCAATTTGCCTTTTACACTCAATAAAGTTTAAGGGTTTGAATAATTTTAAAAATTGTTCATATCTTAGTCCTAATAATTTCATGCATTCACCATGTGAGGAAATAATAATAAAATATTCACAACCCGAAATGTTCAAGTCATCATTGTGAAAATAATTTAATCAGTTTCAAAAAACCAATTAACATTGTAGCATAAATTGAAACACAAAACACTTGCTCTGATACCAATTAAAGGTTTATTAAGCGTGTTCATAACATGCACAACGAAAAATAATTCATCTATTTGTGTTAAAATATGCATATACTATAATAAGTGGACAAAAATGTTTGTAAAAATACCTCAGGAGACTGCGATGACTTTCAAAAAAATCTCCTCCAAAAGTATGAAGGTCCTACACGCATATCCACACCGAGAGTAATCCTTATTGTATCAACACTTGATCCGTGGAGCAAAAAATCAACTCAAATAAAACCAAATGAAAGGATTGAAAGAAAGCAATATGATTCTTTGTATATTGCTTATGTTGCTTTTTTTCATGAAGGTTAAATGAGTTTTGGTTTATATAAAATCAAAATCTCCTTCATTCCATTTAGTACCAATTAACAACTCATTTATTTGGTATAAATTTTGGTTTATAATATATAAAACTAAAACCTCTTTCAATCCATTTAGTGTTGATTAAGAACTCATTTATTTGACATAAATTTTGGTTTTTGGTTTTCAAAACTGACTATCAGTTTTAAACCTTTGAAATATTACAATTAAGTCTCACTTAATTATATTAAATATGACGGAATAATATTATTTGTATTTTTGGTACTAGCAAAAAATACAATAATATTTCACTTAAAAGTAAATATACAAAATTAAACTATTTAATTTAGAAATTTTCTCGTCCAACAAAAATCAGAACACTCGTTAATGTGTGACCCATAGGTTCATTACTAAACCAATAGTAAATTAACTGATTAATTTACAAATCAAGGTTGACATTTAGCAATACTCCTTAACGATCAGATAGAAATGAAGTAATATCTTTTACATTAGAATCATTAGAATATTAATATAAGATTTCCTACAATCTTTACAACTCTATGTTAACTCTAGAATATGGTATAATTGTCAAATTCTAATAAGTTAACTCATAGTGAAGGACTTAAGAAACTCATTTATTCATTCATTCAATTCTTCTTGGTCAAAGTCTTTATTTCTATAGAGCTCAAACTCATTACCATGAGTTGATGGATTCTGCAACGCCCCGAAAATCATTTCATATTTAATATATTTAATCTCTTAGACAAATGGGAAAAATTTCATTCCTTTTTCTTTTTTCTTTTATGTAACCTATAACCTACAAATCATTTTCACTTTTACCTTATTCCATTTTCAAGACGTGATATTCTCAAACATTGCGGAAATAAAATTCTTAATATACTGAAGATAATTAAATGAACACAATTCTTTTCTGAATACTTCTCATTAATAAACAAATTTACATGGCGAAATCTAATAATCGCCACAAATAAAAAAAACTGAAAATACAAAGAAAATAATGTCGTGGCATTGGCATTACAAAAAGTACCTCACACGGGTTCCTATCACAACAAAACAAAAGAGAAACCTCCTAAATCGAAGGTGCACTGGAAGCTTCGCTAGGGTTTTCCCCCACCTCCGAGTCAGAAGATCTCAATGACCTAAACTGAATCTTCTATGCAGATTATTAGCTCTACACAGTTGTTGTTGTCTTCCTCCTCCTCCACTTCATCCGCTCCCAATCCATTGAGGCGTCCAGGGTGTAACCCCTTGGCATGGCCCTGTCTGTCTCTCTTGGCGCCGATCCTGATGATGAGAATCTTGTTTGGGGCCAGATTGTAACAACTTATGGTATGCCTCGAGCTTCAGCCGATACAGAAAGTTCGACGGTTCCAGGTCTTCGGTCGGACAAAGTGAATGATGCCTCCCGAACTGCATAGTAAGGTGGAAAATTCAGAACTAAGCCATTGCTTATCCAATCCAGCTCCAGGCCGCAAGGACCTGTGTAAGTGTGTCGATTACCCTCAACACTCTATGTCCACTCCTGGGGCATAATGAAGCGATAACCTCAGATCAATGCTGATGGGTCCTTCTGAACATGCGTACAAATACACCAGAAGAAAAGAGAGTGAGTAAAACATCTATGAAAAACTTGTCATTGATGTCGTGGAATTACACAGAATAATACACCAAGACAACACACGAGTACAGATATATCAGGTGATCATACAAGCATATAATAACGATGAATGAAGTATAAAACTCGAGAATTTAGAATCAATATTGAAGAATATCATGTATGCAATGCGGTGTATGAGTCCACCATCCTTACTCTTTTATCCTTCCAATAACTATTTGAGAATAACCGAGAGTACGATTCCTATAACAAGTCGATTTGATCGCACCAAAATTATTCCTCGCAAAGATATATGATCGATCTGTTCCAACGGAACTGTCCATTTCAGGATGGTGTCGTATCAAATACTTTATGTGCATCCCTCTCATCGATGCTGATTGCAAAGAGGGTTGTCAGAGATCGTCTAGTTTGCGCTGTGAGCATTGTCCGATCCAACAAATTATCTCATCTAGGAATACATGGGACTCGTCGCACCTAGACTCTCCCTCAAGACTTTGTTGACGAATCACCGCCATCAACGCCGTCCCTCTCAACATCTCAGGGCTCATTCGTCTCTCGTATATTTCCTCTCCGCTACTTCATTTTTTGATCATGGATATGCACCCTAACCGAAATTAGCAAATTATGTCTTTTAATCCATCTTTTCTAGCGATCTGCCCATCCTAAGACATCTCATGTCGGGAATGCTTCTAGTGGGTCCTGATCTTAACATATAAACAAAAACAGAATAATTTCGGCACCACTACGAACCATCACTGAATTATCCTGGACGGCTCTGAAGCTAAGCCTCTTACGGTCAAACGATCTCGCTGCATGGGCACAACATAATACTTCTCAACACCACTGCGAACCTTTGTTGAATCATCCCGGACGACTCCTCCAGCCAATCCTCTTACGGTCAAACGATCTCACTACGTGGGCATAATATCACACCATTGGGCCTCGCCTTTAACAAAGCAATTCCTTACTTTTATTACTTTCAAGAATTTCATATAGTTATCTACCTTTACAACTTCTTGATGGCAAACATGTCATTAGGCTCTCGTATATATGAGAGTTATCGTTCAGACGACTTAAAAAGAAGTCATGTCTATATGGAGCCCTCTCGCTCAAGCGAGAACTGTCTCGCTCAAGTAAGGGTGTAAAAATTCGATTTGGTTCGATTTTTGGTGCATTTTAGTAACTGAACTGATCAAAAACATATGGTTCGGTTCCGCTCAATTAACCGCCAATTTAACTATTTGAACTGAACCGAACCGCTCTTGAATGGTTTGGTTTGGTTCCACGATTTTTCTGTTTACTTTTTTATAAAAAATCTTACATCAATTGAAAATTCAAAACGTATTACAAGAGATATTGTTTATCCATAAAAGGATAAACATTACTACTATTATTATAAAAAAGTTATGAATCATATATAACAATACAATTCATGATTAGTAACATATATATCAATTAGTAAAATATATCATAGTTACATTTATAACCTTACATTTCATAATTAGTAACACATGTAACTATGCATGTATAACAATGTTAGTTTCAAACTCAATATCACAAAAGTTGGAAAATATGTTCCTAATCATAAGACACTAGGAAACAATTTAGTATCTAATAACATGTATAATATTAACTTAATAACAATTTAGTAACATATATAGCACTACAATTCACACCAAAATTGATAATTTAAGTTAGAAAATTGGTTGAAGAATTTAAACAATAATAAAACATTATTCCCTAATCCCTAGTATATATTTCTTTAATATACGGTTCAGTTCGATTCCAACGGTTCCTAAATTTCTAAAACCATAAACCTAACCGAACATAAACGGTTCCTTAAAAAAATTACTGAACTGAACCACGAAATCGAGCTGAACAACATTTTGCAGTTTGGTTCGGTTCAGTTCTATCGGTTTTGCGGTTTAAACCATAAACGCTTACATCCCTATGCTCAAGCGAGGGCACATCAATTTTTGAGGCATTTGTGGCTTAAGCGAGAGCTGTCTCACTTAAGCGAGAAAACAATCAGTTATCTTGGTGCCTATTTTAGCTCAAGCGAGAGGTGTCTCGCCCCGAGCTAAAACACTCGTTTTGTCAAGACACTTCTTGCTCAAGCGAGAGCTGTCTCGCTCAAGCGAGAAGAGCCTGAATATCACTTTAATGACTTTTCTCAAGGAAAATATTTTTCATTTATATCACATGTTTTTAAACCTTGAATTTAACAATTATCACAAACATATCATTCTTGTAACACCGCGAAAATGAATTTCTGGGAATTGTCGGTAAAAAATTAGATGAAACTTTAGTTGAGTTTTAATCTTGAATTCTATTTCCTATTTTGTGATAAATTTTGGTAATATTTGAAGACAGTCGATTTTGTACCGCTGTCGGGGCCGAAATCTACTCAGTACGGCTCAAAAAGTGATTTTTGAGTTCCGTAATTCAAAATCGAATTCCGATCGCACCATTGGCTTCGTAATCACATTTAGAGTCAAGATCGACCCTGAGTTGGTCTATAACTATTTTCTAAAATATTTTCACTCAGAATGCCGAAATTCGAAGTTCCAACCGTAAAGTAAAATCGGGCGATCATTTTTGGCTACTCGAATATTTGGCGACAATACTTGAGCATGGTTTTAATCACGCGCGTTTTGCTGAACTCGTCGCGTCGCATGAGTCACTTCACAAAATCTACCTACTAAATCTTATAGATTTCACTCATTAAATGCCTTGATTTACTACCACCAAATCCCCTAAATCACTCACTTAACCTATGATTCACTCACCTTCTTGGATTTGCTAGATTGCCTTGGGAAATGAGTTTAGAAATTAGATTTCTCCCACCCTACAACTCTATAAATACCCATATATCCTCATGCACTAACACTTTGCAAAAATTTGACAATTTGAAGATTTGAGATTAAGTTACTCTCATCATCTTTTCTTCTTCATTTTCTTCTTCTTTCAATCCTTGATCTCTCAACATTCAACCAATGGATGTTGATGAGATTTAAGTATGTTGTTCATGAGCATGTCAAGAACATATTCAACCATGAGTATGTCAAGAACATATTCAACCGTTGAAATTTTCTAAAACACTTTCTAACTCATTTTGGGAGCAAAACCGAAAATGAGTGTGCTTGAACTTATGAAAAATGTGTTTTGAAACTATGAACAAGTTGTTTTCAAGAAGTTATTACATTGTTTTAATATATGAATTTTTACTTGTTTAAGCCTTTAACCATGGCTTTGGACAAGTTGGAAAATGGATGGATGAAAGAGTTTTAAGTATTTTAATAGTAATGAGTTTTGAAATATCGGAAAACTAACGAGTTTGTATTATGGTAGTTACGAAGATTTCTAGCGTTTGAACTTTGCAACCCAACCGAACCGTAGTGATTTCATAAAGCACGCTTCATTAAGGTGAGAGAGAATACATCGTGACATAGTGGTGCCCGAATATGACGCCCGGATCTCCTAAACCATTTCAAAGGTTTTGGGGTTAACTTGGGTTTTAAGAAACCCAAGATTTTTATGTTTGAATGCTTCTGAGTATATATGATTCTTGATGAAAGGTGTTGAATATTGTATATGAATCTTGTTGGGAACTTTTCTGTGTGCAGGTGTTTGAAAAACCATGTTAAATGTGTTTCGGTTGTCGAAAAGGGCAAAACTTGTATTCTGTCCAAGTCCTTGTCGCTTGGGCGAGAAACTCTCGCCTGGGCGAGCACAGTCTCGCTTGGGCGAGCACAGTCTCGCTTGGGCGAGGACTGGGCGTGGGACTGGGCGAGGGGAAGTTTTGGTTCTGGGATTCCCTCGCCTGGGCGACAGAATCTCACTGGGGCGAGCAAGCCTCGCCTGGGCGAGGAAGGGCATCGCTTGGGTGAGAATGCCCATGATTTTAATGAGCCCCTGGAACTCTCTCGCTTGGGCGAGAGATGCCTCGCTTAGGCGATAGTACCTTCGCTTGGGCTAGGAAGGCTTAAGTTTATTTGAGATTTAAAAATGAATTATCGCTTGGGCGAGAAACAATTATCGCTTGAGAGAGAGATGCCCAGTTTTAAAATGGTATTGTTGATTGAACTTTCGCTTGAGCGATAGGTCCTCGCTTAGGCGAGAGATAGTAATTGTCTTTGACTATTTGGATTGATTGGTTGAGTATGTAATAACCCTAGTATGGGTATGTGATATAAACTACTTTGGTATAACACCGTAATTGAATTAAAAAGTAAAGTATTCAAGGTGTTGGAATTAAATAGTCAAACTCGGTAATTAATTTTAAAGAAAGTATTCCGAGAAGGATGTATGATTTAGGGCGATGCCCAGAAAAGGATACGTGATACCACGGAGCGAGATCGTCTGACCGTAAGTGGCTTGGTCTGGGACCGTCTAGGGTGATTCAACAATAGTCGTAGTGGTAGGGACGTTACCCTTTGATTTATGATGTGAATTAGGGCACTGCCCAGAAAGGAACCCAGTATACCACGAAGTGAGATCGGCTGATCGTATGAGGCTTGGTCTGGGACCGTCCAGGGTATTCAGCGATGGTCGTAGTGGTGGGATGTATTTCCGTTATATTATGTGTTAACGTAAGATCGTGACCCACAAGAAGCATTCCTGAGGGAGATGACTTAAGGTGGGCCGAGCATGGTGAATAACGATTAAAAGATTTAATCATCTAACTGCGGTTAGTGTTCATATGCATATGGTTAATAATGGAGTAGTGGAGAGGAAATTGATGGGATGA
>NC_032017.1:12772957-12774031 GCF_001865875.1 Lupinus angustifolius | reverse complement strand
ATATTGCACTTGTGGAAGTGGATTCCCACATTTGAGTTACAAACATCATGCATCATTAACCTTATGCACATATTATTACTTATGGTTATGATATTTGTTTATTTGTATGTTGATACATTATTGTTTATATTGATAAATGGTGGGTTATGATGTCGGTTATATATAATATATGTGTATGTTATTATTTGGAGGATGATCTTCACTTATGTGCTATTTAATTATAGTCATGATATCTTGTCGATGAATTATATATTGATAAATGGTGAATTATGATATTTTTTTGGGAATAAGTGTTGTTTACATTACATAGGTTGATCAGATAATTGTTTACGAGAACAATTGATGAGTTTGGTTATATTACTCATGTGGATTGGATAATTGTTTACGAGAACAACTGATGAGTTATAATGTGATATGTTATATATATATATATATATGAACTGCTTTTCATATCCGAGTGTGATATTCTGAGTAAGTCCATGCCGTCAATGAATTTACGTTCATTAGATGTCTTACTCTCTCTGTTGTATTATTCTTGTTCAGTATATATTTGCTATGCAGGTGGCCGACAACAACACTCACATTCGAGGTCATCACTTCACGATGTCCCCGATGGGACAATGGGCTAGTGACGGGCACATATATACATACACAAGCTCATGTGGTTTGTCGTTGCACATGGTGTGCAACGAGTCATCAATGATGATCCCTCACCCTGACACATATATTGATGCTTCCTTCACCTTGCCGCCAAAGAGGCCGACATCTTCAGAGGTTGGACTTCGATACCCGACAGTCAGGAGTGATGGCGCTATTCCCTCCCATGGTTATAGGACGTGGCTAGATTATTTGGATGCTCCGTCATCCAGTAGAGCCAAGAGGAGCAGTGGTCTTGAAGGAGGTCTCTGCAAGAAGGCTCCGGTTTTGAGAATGTCATCCCCTCCGAATTATGCTGCTGAGTTGTGGCATAATGAAGTGGAGGAAGAGGAGGTGGTGGACGAGGTCGTTGAGCTCGTCAATGTAGAGAGCTCGGTGGAGGTGATCTACCTCGTGTCTGACTCGGAGGAGGAGGAG
>NC_032017.1:12764957-12772857 GCF_001865875.1 Lupinus angustifolius | reverse complement strand
ATTTTAATTACTTTTCTCAAGGAAAATATTTCTCATTTATATCACGTTTTTAAACTTGAATTTAACAATTGTCACATACATATCATTCCCACAATAATCATTCAAACATTATAATTCAAGAGTAAACATGGTATTTACATATATAAACATAACATAAATTGGTATAAAAAATATTGTTGTACTTAATCTAAACAAACATGCGATTGATTAAGTACAAGCTTTCTTAATACCCAAAGCAACTCCAAACTTGTGAGAGAGTTTGGAGGTCCTGATGCATATTTGGGCACCACTGTGTCACAATTTTTTTTCCCTCACTTAAGTGTGTTGGATCGCTAGGTTCTCTGTTTGCAGGTGAGCTTACTTGATTTGATCTCCTCTCGAACTCTTAATTATGCCAAAATAACGTTAATTAGTTAAGTGACAATAATTATTATACTTACGAAATAACTTTTTACGCGAAGATAAAACTTGCAATTTAAAATGAATTTAATTGTTTTCGGCCATCCGATTCAAGTTGAATATCCTTGAATCATCATTTGTCATTGAAAGTCTTACAATCAAATAATACTTTTTAAAGTAAGATTTTCAGTAAAACTTATACCGGAATTATGTCGTAATCCGTGGATATACATCAGGCTAGTTCCCAGGGAAGAGAAGTGGGTCGTAAAGACATCCTTAAATACCAAGTCTTTCCTTAGACATAACCTTTCTAGACATGTATTCCCACTTCATTACATTTTTCCGATAGTTCATAACTCTTATTTTTTGTAAGTAAAACATTTTTACTAAAACTAACCTTTTAAAATAAGATCATTAAGCTAGACTTATCATTTTTAAAGTAAGTCAATTTAAACAAAATCAATATTTTTTAAGTAAATGTTACCATTTTAAAGTAAGTTCACTTAACTAAGATTCAACATTTTTAAATTATTTTACCATCTAAGACTTCATAATACTTTAAGTTTATAAAGTCAAGACTTTTAGGTAAATCTTATTATTTCAAGTATACTACTAAAATAAATTTTCATGAACATCTTAACACCTCCTAATTTTTTAGGAAAAAACTTCAAGGACTAGTAAGTGTTAATTTCATAGTCATGAAAATAAATTCTAAGGTAAAACTTTCTACTACTTTAATATCCAAAACTTAATAACACTTTAAGTTTATGAAGTCATAAATCATCTTTTATCCTAAATCATTATTTTAATTTTGAAATCAAAGAGTAAAATATACTAAACCACTTTTAAAACATAATACTTTCTAAAAATGAAACATTTTCAACAACATTATAAACTTTCAAGAATAAAATACAAACTTTTTCCTAAACACATCAAAGGTTCCTTTGATGTTAAAATCATCACCTTTAAACATATTCAAATACTAATAATAATTTCTAATATTTCCAAACAACTAACTCACCTAACCTTGTCCAAAGATATAGTTTTTCCATCGAAGAACAAGGAAGATTTTTCAAGATTTACAAAAGTAAAAAACTTCATAAAAATTCATATAATTTTATTATCATCCCTTTTAGTTATGCCTTCATAAAATACCTAAAGAACACATATAAACTCTACTTTATGAACAACATAATAAAAGCTCATAACTTTCTATGAATTATGAAAAGAAGAGAAAATAAAAGACTACCTTAGTTTGTATAAGGAATTTAGTGTAAAAATGAGAGAATGAGGTGGTGTATTTATAGGAGAGTCTCACCCTCATCAAATCAGAAAATTTAATGCAAAGTAAGTAGATTTAGACTAGCATAGATGATATGTCTAATAGTGGTGGAGTGAGAGGATTTGTTGAGTGATTTAGGGGCTTTTGGAAGCTTTTGCATTACTTGTGTAACAAGTAAGTGGCTTATGAAAAGATGACTTCAAACATTATTGATATGATGTAATTTCCCGATAAACATCGTGTCCGAACATTTTCGGATAATTTTGTTAGGAAATATACAATCTACCGATTTAGGACATTTGCCCGAAACGTCGAAACTTGAATTTCGGGGTGAAAAATATCTAGAGATGAGTTACGAACAAACTTGGTGTCTATTTTGACTAGAAATAATATTTCGAAGCTAAAGGCGAAATTGGAATTCGATTCCGAGTTACAGAATTCAAAATCTGGGCGAAAACTCGATAAAACAACCCGAAATCGCCTCAAAAACTTTTATTCTCCAAAAATCTTGAAAAAATAGGGCAAACAAGAAAATCATAATGCAAGACTAAAACGCAACTGAGGTTTAGCCTAAAATAATACTGATTAATTTCTATAACTAATCCATTAATACTAATTACTTAATTAAAAATGCTCTGAAAAAACACGGAGTTACGGATTCTTTCTTGATTAATCACTAATTCTACAAGAATTTAATTATACCCAATAATCATTCAACTAATATCATAAGGCATTAGGTGTCCGATATCAAAATATAATAAATAACTTGTTAATTACTATGGTAATCTCAAGTCTAAGGAAAATATATATATTTCTTCATAAGAATATCCTATTGACATTTCAAAGGTAACATATTAACTATTATGAATTCTTCTTTGAGTCAATTCAATGGTCATGTATCATTTATATGTATAATTTAATACATAAGATCTATTAATCTTTATCTAATAAAAATCATTATACATATTGATCTATCTGGATTAATAGTGTCTTAAGCTCAATAATCCTATGATCAAGAACAATTTAGATTTAAATTATAAAGATTTATTTCTCATTATTATAATAATAAGTTTTTAATTTTAATCAAAGACCTTTCATATTAATTATTTTGACAAACAATGAATATGATATTAAGATAATAATACATATAATTTTATTATTATAAACATAACAAATTGGTTATTGGACATACATTATATTCCAATAAAGTTTATATTATATTTATAGGTTTTCCCTTTCTATAACTTTTTATACTCAGTCTTGAGGTTTGAGTTTAAGAAAACGATAAAACATTTGTTTTAGTTGTCAATATATGTTTTCCTCTTTTTGAATCCTTATCTATTATCCATAAAAGGATTAACAAGACCAATTTACCTTTTTAGTATCATTAGGTAACAAGTTAGAAAACCCCTTTTAGTTGTTAAATAATCGTTGGTTTTAGAATGAAAATAGTAATCGATGTGAAAAGGCTATTGATTATGAAGTAAATATTTTATATCGGAGGATAATGTGTTTAAATATCGAGACATGTTGAATTGATTTTTCAATATTCATTGGCCTATTTTGTAAGTTTTTTAAATGTTTGTATGACACCTATTAAAACATTTCTTAAAGTAATATAATATGTCTCATTCGGGCGGAGGGAAAGATTCTAGTCTACCGTGTCGTACGATTTGGATTCACATAGTCATGCACCGTTAAATAAAGATTAAAGCTTGATTTGTTCTAAAACAATATGGATTTTGTAACTTTGAATGAAAAGCTAATAAATAATTTGACATATAAAATCATATTAATGTCAATATTTTATGAATTATTTATTTCTATATATATATATCATAAAAGAATTAAAGAGTTAGTATCATATGAAATGATATGTATTTGTGACATTAAATCATTTATATAAGAGTATCTTAAATGTGTATGAAGTTTAGAGTTCCTCAAAATTTTGCTCCAATCATTATTTAGGGTTACATAAAGACGTTATCCAACTCAGTCTATAAATACACATACTTTTATTTATAAATATTTGTTCACTCGTATATAAAATAATGTTATACTTTTGGTTTAAAGTAAATAATGTATTTGACTGTGACAATTTATCTAATTGTATATAATTCATCTTTTAAGATTATTTTCTTAAATGGTACTATAGTTATTTAAGATACTCTTATATAAATAATTTAATGTTATAATCACATATCATGTTAAAATAGTTGAGTTTTTGTTAGTCGGTTAGTTAATTTGGTTAGGGTAGTTAGTGTTTTCTTTCCTTTATATAGATGATTCAATATAACTTTGGAATTCAATTCAATAACACATTTCTCATTCTTTCTTGTTCATCAAGAATCTCTCATATCCATGGCTACTACCATTTTAACATGGTATCGGAGCTAATTTTTTCTCTTTGATTGATTGCTTCCACTTATCATACTTCCCTTCCAAGATTCATCAAAATTTCAACAAAGAATCATCAAGAATCTAGTCAAGAAGTACCATGCCTTTCTTGCATGTGAAGCTATCATCAAGCAAAGTTATCGTCTTTTGGGCTTCAGTTTAAACAAGTTGTGCAATGGATGAGAAGCATGACTTCCAGAACGTACAACTTAGTCTCAAGTTCCTTGTCTCCTTATTGAAGAAAAAAAAAGAATTGAGGCAGCATTTTCAGATTTGGATGAGGGCATTTTCAATGGCATGTCCAACAATATTTGTTTCTTGCAATTACCTTCTTTCATATTTTATCAATGACAACAAGAATCTACACATTCTTTCATCTATTACCCCCAATTATTTCTCATTTCTTTATTACTCTAGTTTATTTACCTCTCTTTCTCTCTCATTAAACACACAATATTATAGTGTGTAATTTTTTCCTCATTGAAACAACATATAAAGATCAAGATTAAGGTCCATCTCATTTCTCTCTTTCATCCGTTATGATTGGTTTGCTTCTGTCAAATAGATGGTTAAGCATCGGATGGAATTGCTTCTGCCAAATGGTGGTTAAGCGTCAGTATTGCTTCACGTTCATATTTCAAGACTGAGAGACGAAGATTCGCTCACCAGCAAGAGGAGGTATTAGAGTATATCATCGTATTCAACAATATTATTTCAAACTTGGAATGCTTGGTACATTCCAACTTGCGGGGGAATGTTAAGATAGTTGAGTTTTTGTTAGTCGGTTAGTTAATTTGGTTAGGGTAGTTAGTGTTTTCTTCGCTTTATATAGATGATTCAATGTATCTTTGGAATTCAATTCAATAACACATTTCTCATTCTTTCTTGTTCATCAAGAATCTCTCTTATCCATGCCTACTACCATTTTAACATATCATTTCATATGACATTAATTTTTAATCATTTCATGATATATAGATATATATATGATTCATAAAATATATATATCATTTTATATGTTAAATTATTTATCTATAAAAATAACAGAGTCAAATTATTTACGTAAATAACAGTACTATAATAACTAATTCATTTATTATATATAGAACTTTAAAAAAAATCTTATAAATATGACCAAAATAAATCCCAACCAAAATCTTATAAAAATGATCAAGGTAATTATTGGATGCCACAAGAAACATAATATATAAATTTGAATAAAACTATTTTCTTCTCACAAATGCCAGTTTTTTTTTTAAATATAGAACACAAAAATCATTTATTATTATCTGTTTTACAATTATACAAAATCTTATCCGTGATTTTTTTTATAGGATTGTCACTGTATTGATAGCGAGCTAGCAGGATAAGTTCAGATGATTTTCCTCTCTAGTTCCAGAACCCCAATAGACGAACTTCTTACTAGTGGCAAACAGTATCAACTTGGAGAGGGAATTAGCTGTTTTTGTTCTTCTTTAGAAGAGTAAAAATATCATTACATTATATTTAAAGAATAAAAACTTATACCATGTTGTTTTCTCGATTTGGTTTTTATGTATTTTCCTCTATAGTATTAGGGATGAATCTCTAGTACCGGATTTGATGATGGAAGTGACTCAAGAAACAGATGCCATGCATCTCAATTCATAATAAACTTCGTATTTCCCAATAATGTGAATAATATATGAGTATCTTAACGGTGACCTTGAGTGTGTGTGAGTAAAAAACTTTTTTAGCCATTTCTAGTATATACTAACTCTCGATCATACAAGTTTCTTGTTCTGTGAATTATTTTGAATTGACAAATATGTATGTTACACCCACTCAATGAATGGCTTTTAAGTCATGCACGTTGCTAATATTATTGTAGACAATTCACCATAAACCCGGAACTCATAGAGTCAGATATATTCATATTTGGGCCATGCCTTGTGGAGCCCCTTCCAACAAAACCCGCTAGATGCTTTTTGGACTTTAAACCTTTCTGATTTTATTCCTCGGGCTATGTGAATCAAAGATGAAAAGACTTATTGAATGAGATCCTCTCTCATATCATATCACATATGTTCACATCCATTAATAAAAATATGATATATTAAAAAATATATAAATTTTGGTTGGATTCAATATTTATATACTGACAGACAATGATTACTTATTATTAATTTGTTAATTATTATTGACTCTCAAATAAAATTAATACAAATTAATAATGGATGATATGCTGAAAATGTAAAAAATATTTGCATTGTCAGTGTATAGATTTTAAACACATCTTCATATCATTATTGTTCTTATTTTATTATCATTGGTGCATGATAATATATGAGATATAATATGAGAAATAAATCTATGCTCATTCATATAACCAATGATATTCCGTTACTTTATAAGTAAAAAACTAATGTCTTTCAAGTATATGATTGTCACATTTAACAAGGGTGTACATTTTACTTTTTGCTTTTCAATATAATATATATTGCAAGATCATTTTTAATGGGGATTTTCTCATCTCATAATCGAGCAGTATATTTATTTATAACTAACTGTTCTTTAAGGTACATAATTAATATATCTATTTGTACTATATAGACAATAATTATACATTTGTACCATATAGACAATAACTACCTGTTTTTTACTATTTTATCTCTTTATAATAATTATACATATTCATGTCAATTATTGTCTCTTATTAGTTAGGTAAACATAGAGTCATAAAAACAATAACTAATAATGCAGTCAATCTTTAAAGAAACATGTAAATGGTGACAAATCTGATTTGTTAAAAAGAGAGTTATAAAATGAATAAATGTTATACTAATTATTTTCCAGGAGTAGAGATCATTAAAGTTACTTTTGTATCTTCCAACAAAGAATTTTTTAGTAAAATGTCATATTGGTATCTAAAAAATACTTGGTCACCAAGTTATTTATTGAAATAAAATGACTAACAATAATTTCCGAAAATTAAAATGATCATCATGTAGCATAAATTTTAGTCTTGAAAATTATTTAGGACCACCAAATAAGTTCTTGGAAGGATCAATTTGGCATTCTTTTTAAACTTCTGAAACTTTTTTGATGATCAGTTTTCTATATGACTAATTTAATGCTTATTATATATTAAACTTTATTATTAATATATAGAACTGCTATTAGTTGGTATAACTTATCTTTACCTCATTTTAACTTTATTAGTAATTTACACTTAAACTTTTATTTAAACCGTCAAAAATTAAAAGTATATCCTCAAATTATGTAACTATGAAGTTACAATACTCAAACTATTATCTATTCAAAGTTAAATAATTATTATCACTTATGATAAAATTCATATATTTTAAATTTGACTGTATGTCTGTATATAACCTTTAACTCTAGAAGCATTATTTACAATATTAAAAATATTGAATTAAAAATGAATTTAATATGTATAAACTAACAATGTAACTGTTTTTAACACTGTCAGCAAATGATCCACTATTGATTTGCTAGCTACCACTGACTGTCAAATAAAAATAATGTAAATCAATGATAGATAATGTGTTGACAGTATAAAAAACTTTACACTATCAATATACAAATTTTATACTCTTAAAAAATTGCAGGTTACAACTTACGACACTAGTTGCGAGAATATATAGACATAAGAAATGCTATGTATATGTTAAAAATATATTTTAACATGTATATTCCATATTTAAAAATAGAGATAAAGCGAGTGGATATCAGAAATGTGTTTTACTTCATTTATTAGTTAAAGTAGATGGTAAAAAACATAAATTACACATACACATACATATACATATACATATATAT
>NC_032017.1:12750260-12764857 GCF_001865875.1 Lupinus angustifolius | reverse complement strand
ACATATACATATACATATACATATACATATACATATACATATACATATATATATATATATATATATATATATATATATAATCACTCGAGGAGCTATTTACGTGAGGACAATGTGCTATTGTGAGAAATGAGAATACTTAATATATATCAACGGATCTTGAATGAACGGTTAAGATTAAAAGATACATGCGCATGACTATCATGTGATTAATAACTAATTTTTAATCCTAACCATCCATAATTAGTTGTAAGACTAAAATTTGAGAATTATTAACTGGCTTCCTTATCACTCATTTGTTTCCAATCATTTAAATCGTTTATCTATAACATGGTTCAACTATTACTAAATATAATTTTTGACGTAACAAATAATTTTGCTATGAACCACATTCTTTCTCTCTCTGCTCAGTCTCATGCATGCACATACATACACAAAAAGATACAAGTGAGGATCACAAGCAATGATATTTCAAATCCCAAAATTTGTAGGTGTGGACGAAGGTAATAAAGTCAAGAAAATGAAAGGTTATCCGAAATAAGGGAATGGTAGTTGGCCTTTTTTGTTTTGCTAGCTTTAGTACATTATCTTATGGGCCTATTCTTTTTTATACAGTATAAGCTACCTCCTCAACCCTTTCCTAGTAGAAATTAGATACTCTACTCGGATGAAGGATCCAATATTGAATGAAGATTGTGACATATGTTATTAATTTTTTTAACAATCTAGATTTTAACATTTTTAAATAAAAAAGTTATAAATTATTAAACTCATTCTTTACTTCACATTTTAGTATTAGATTATCCAATACTAGAAAGACGATGCTAATCATTTCTTGTGGTCCTTGTGTAAATCCCAAACTCCTTTTCATGTTGTATTGTGATGCTTTCATAGCAACCTCTCATCAAACACATGGTAGTGGGTTCCACTAACCCTACATCCTTGAAACATTATATTAAGACAATGATGGGAAGAGTTGGATTTATTAGATGGGATTAGAAAACTACATCTTTGAGACATTATTAGCACCCCCAATCTTCAAAAGCCCTTTGTGAAAATGTCAATGTGAGGTATGAGGTGATTTTGATGGGATTGTCCAAAAACTGAAACTTGAAAGCTTTACCCATTAATTATGAGAACCTTTTTAGGTGGTCCATTTATTATTCTAAGTAATCCAAACAGAAAAAGTTTTGTTTAACACTTTACCAACAATAGCCGAAATTGATTCTTAAGCTTGTTTATGGCCATTTAGGAATCCAACAACTAAAAAGTGGTTTAGGTAAAATGTTTAAAGAATGAGAGCATATCTTTTATTCATAAAATGTATCACTAAAAGTATTATTTATTATAATTGATTAAAAATATATATTTAAATTAAAAGTTTAATGATTAAATGTTTTTTTTTGACAAATCACAACAATTAACTTATGAGTTCATATATTTAACTCCAGGAGACTACAATCATGTGCCTTAGCTATTATATTAGGTAATTGCTTACGTAGTTCATTGGCCATCTTTGTGACCCACAATTTGAATAAATGATAAAACAAGCAGAAAATAGCAACCTATATTCTGATTACAACGATGTTTTCTGTTCAATCACGCTCTACCTTAAATATTGATATCATTCTCGTCTAAAAATAAATAAATAAATAATATTAATAAGAATGAGAAATTGTGTGCATCCGCATTAGTAGGAGTGATATCCTATATGGTCAATTTTATTTTGTGATTTATATATATTAATATATATACCCTTATATATGTATAAATGATACAGTTTTTAAAAGATTGAATACTTTTATTAGTATATATATTTCTCGTGTCTCTGAAGTTCTATCTCTGCCAAATATTTTTATTAGTATATATATTTTTATTAGTGTATATTATTTTAAAAGATTGAATATTTTTCCTGTACAAATTGTTAGATCAGCTGCATAGGAAGAGAAAAGGGAGAGGAGAAGAAGAAGAGAGAAGGGAGAGGAGAAGAAGAGAGAAATGCAATATTGAATTGATTAATAGAGATAAGGCCAAATGGCCAATACATATAGGAAGCTAGGAAAATACAAAAGACAAGACTACCCTTTACTAATAACTAAAATACATTTAACATTCCCCCTCAAACTCAAGATGCGTTAATCGAAAGCATCGAGAGTTTGTTAGTCAAGAAACGGAAACGTTGAGTAGAATGAGTTTTGGTAAACAAATCAGCAATCTGCAACGAAGAAGAAATGAAGGGTAAGGTGATGGTGCCATGTTGGAAGTGGTGACGTGTGAAGTGACAATCAATCTCAATATGTTTAGTACGCTCATGAAAGACAGAGTTATGAGCGATTTGAATAGCACTCTTATTGTCACAGTACATGGGAGTGGGTTCAGGTTGATCAACACCCAGAGAAGCAAGTAACCAACGCAACCAAACTATTTCAGCAGTGGTGGTTGCCATAGCACGATACTCAGCCTCTGTAGAAGAGCGAGAAATAACATCCTGCTTCTTACTCTTCCAAGATATGAGAGAATCTCCTAGAAAGATACAGAAACCCATAGTAGACTTGCGATCAGTAGGATCCCCAGCCCAATCAGCATCTGAATAAGCAGACAATGTCAAGGAAGAAGTTGAAGAGAAAAGAAGACTCTGAAACTGAGTGCCTCGAAGATAACGAAGGATCCGAAGAACAGCTGCCCAATGAACAGTAGTAGGAGAACTCACAAACTGGCTAATAATGTGGACTGCATAAGCAATATCGGGTCTAGTAATGGTCAAATACACCAAACAACCAACAAGAGAGCGGTATAGAGTAGGTTCAGAGAGAGGAACACCATCAAAAGATGTATATCTAGCATTAGTCTCAAGAGGACTGTCAACAGCTTTAGTGTCAGAGAGACTAACCAGGTCAAGAATATCAGCAATATATTTCGATTGGGAAAGAAGATAACCCCTAGGAGATGAGGCTACTTCAATTCCCAAGAAATATCTAAGAGTACCTAAATCCTTCATCTCAAATTGTTCTACTAGTTGCGTCTTCAACTCTGTAATCCCATCAACATCATCACCAGTAATGATCATATCATCGACATATAAAGAGATGATAATGCAACCATGATGAGTATTTTTGACAAATAAAGCATACTCATGTGGACTTGAAGAGAAGCCAAGAGAAGTTACCACAATAGATAATTTCTCAAACCAAGCACGAGGAGCTTGTTTGAGCCCATAGAGAGATTTTTGCAGCTTGCATACTTCCCCCGGATTATGAGAAACTCCAGGAGGAGGAACCATATATATTTCTTCATGAAGATCACCATTTAGAAAAGCATTTTTGACATCCATCTGAGAGATATGCCATTGACGAACAGATGCAATAGCAATAAGAGTGCGAATGGTTGTCATCTTGGCAACAGGAGCAAAAGTTTCTTCATAATCCATGCCATATTGTTGAGCATATCCCTTGGCAACAAGACGAGCTTTGTAACGCTCAATAGAACCATCAGACTTGATCTTGATCTTAAAGACCCAACGAGAACCTATAGCACGTTTGTCTGGTGGTAGAGACACCATAGTCCAAGTACCTGTTTTGTGCAAAGCAGAAAGTTCATCGTTCATAGCCTGCTGCCAAAGAGGATCAAGAACAGCCTCTTGATAGGAGGATGGCTCAGATAACCTGTGGAGAGAGGTCAAAGCAGAAGCAAAAGAAGTAGAATAAATGTTGTAAACAAAGTCAGGGAGCTGAGTGGACTTATGGATACGTTGAGGATAACGACGAGGAAGAGGAGGTGGTTGAGGATGAGGATCACCAATCTGCAGAGGGTCATGGGCAGGCGGGGGGGTATGAGGAGCTTCATCCCTGAAATTCTCAAAATTAAAGTCATTTGGACCATCAATATCCGCAACAAACGGATCAATATGAATGAGATCAGACCTGGTAATGTTTTGAGAGTCAGATGAAATAGAATAAAAAGACAAATGCTCAAGAAAAACAACATGAGAAATATACAATTTACGAGTAGAAGGATTATAACAACGATAACCTTTCAGACCATCCCCATAACGAAGAAAGACACATATGACAGATCGAGGAGTCAATTTACTCCGTTCAACATGAGGAAGAAGAACAAAACAAGTGCAACCAAAAACCCTCAATGATGAATAATCAGGAGGATGACCATACAACCTTTCAAAAGGAGACAAACCTGAAGTAACAGAAGAAGGAATTCTGTTAATGACATGAACCGCAGTTTTGACAGCCTAACCCCAGAACTCAGAAGGAGCCGATGCTGACAAAAGCATAGAACGAGCTGTTTCAAGAATGTGACGATGCTTTCTTTCAGCAACTCCATTTTGTTCAGGGGTGTCAGTACAAGAGGCTTGGTGAACTGTTCCATCAGAGGAAAGTAACTCAGAGAATTTGTTAGAGGTGTATTCACCACCTAAATCACAGCGGAAGCACTTAATAACAGAGTTATATTGAGTATTAACCAAAGCACGAAAATGACAATAAATACCAAAGAATTCAGAACGATGTTTCATAAGAAAAATCCAACAATAACGGGTGTAATCATCAATGAAAGAGACATAATATTTGGATCCACTTTTAGTAGCAATTGGGGATGGACCCCATACATCAGAATGAACCAAATCAAAAGGTGCCTTAGAAATTGAAACACTTTTAGGAAAAGGTAAAGCAGAAAACTTGGCAAGTTTACAACCACAACAGTCAGAAATGTCATTTGGTTGTAATGATCCTAAGACTCCCGTTGATGCTAAGTATTTCAAACGAGGAGAAGATACATGACCCAGACGAGAATGCCATAAATAAAACTTAGAAGAAGACAAATTCAAACGAAAAGATGATAAATCAACAGTAGGAGCTGCAACATGTGGAAGCTTCAGTTCATCCAAAATATAAAGCCCCCCCTGTCTATGGCCTGTCCCAATCAGCCTCTTCGATTGAGGATCCTGCACATAACAATGAGTTGAGGAAAATAAGATTGAGAAACCAGAATCACACAGTTGACTAACAGAAGCAAGACTTAAAGTGAGGTTAGGTATATAATAAACATCAGAGAGAGATAGTTTAGGTGTAGAAACAGAACCAACTCCTTCCAATAACATAGGAGTTCCATCAGCAGTCATAACAGATACACAGGACGACTTATGTACAGATGTAAAAGATTTAAAGTCAGATGACATATGATGGGACGCTCCAGAGTCAAGGATCCATATGGAGGATGATATACCTGATGAGCCAGCAGAAGACAGACCTACATTAGGAGAGACTGACATAGCATTGGGCTGAGATGCAAGAAACTTCTGAAATTGTTCTACCAGGTCAGACATGTTAGACCCAGAGTGAACCATCCCAGGGGTGGCAGATGGAGAAACAGCAGTAGCAGCAGCAACATTGGAAGATTGAGATGTGTGCTGAAAGTTCCTGTATTTCGACTGAGGCGGACGCCACTGAGGTGGTTGATAAGGTTGCTCCTTCTTCAATAATTTTGGACATTGAGCCTTCCAATGACCCTTTTCCTTACAGAAGCTACATTCATCATAATTGACTCTGCCTTGAGATTTCCCTTTCACAACAGGAGCAGCAAACACAAAGGGGCTTGGCAGAATCCCTTTGTCAACAATTCCCTTTTCAGAGTGGGACTTCAAACGAACTTCTTCAGCTAAAAGTTCATTAACAACAGAGTCAACAGATGGCAGAGGAGTGCGATGCAAAATGGAACCACGGAGGCCTTCAAAATCATTCCGAAGAGCCATCAAAAACTGTACTAAACACTGTTGTTCCCGACGATCAGTGTACAGTGTGAATGCTTGCAATTCTGCATATTCAGTGAGTGCCAATTGGTCTCAAAGATTAGTCATAGCAGAATAAAACTCTTGGATGCTCATGCTATGTTGTTGGAGAGCTCGAATATCAATCTCTAACTGATATTGTTTTGCAAAATTGGACTGCACATACAATCGTTTAAGGTGCTCCCAAACCTGAGATGCTGAATCATATTTTGCAAGTTGAACACCAATAGATTGCGAAACAGAATTATTAATCCAAGTAATAATTTTCGAGTTGTTCACTTCCCAAGTTTCTAACTCTTTTGCATAATTTTCAGTAGCACTATTTGTAGGTTTAACAAAAGTTCCAGAAACATATCCCCACATTCGTTTACCAATCAGAAAATTTCTCATCACATAACTCCAATATGCATAATTGGATGATCCATTTAGTTGCACATTAATGGATTGCAAAGAATCATATCTTTTAGTTGCCATAACTAACAAGCACAACAGTAGGGAAATCGAAATTCAAAGGGAAAGAGAAACAGAAAACCTGACAAATTCGCTCAGCAAAATTGATACTCGCTCAGCGAAAACTGCGATCTGCGAATCTGAAATTGTGATCTCCGATCTGCGAACTACGGAGGCTGATCTACCACTGCAAAGAAGAAGAAAAGATGATGGAACCCAGAAGCATGAACAGGATCTGCGGAAAAAATTCGAATCGGGGCTCCGCGAGAGCTGTGGCCTTAGAAAATCTTGCTCTTGATACCATGTTAGGTCAGCTGCATAGGAAGAGAGAAGGGAGAGGAGAAGAAGAGAGAAATGCAATATTGAATTGATTAATAGAGATAAGGCCAATGGGCCAATACATATAGGAAGCTAGGAAAATACAAAAGATAAGACTACCATTTACTAATAACTAAAATACATTTAACACAAATTTCTATTAAGATTTGTGTCTAAATTATTATTTTTCTTTTCACAAACTTCAATTCCATCACAAATTCTATTGTTCAAATTTTCAACCAAACATATATATCCTCTTTAAGCATTTTATGACCAATTGAAAATAGTATATATGGGAATTCCACCTTAATTGATTAGAGAATATCACTAATTAAATTAATACGAGCACGTAATCAATGAACATTGGTATAAGATCCATTGATTAAATTTAGTGATGATTTTTCGAAATCTTAGAATCATTATGACTCTCAATGATTATAAAACCTGACTTAGATAGTTGAAGATAACATTTTCAATGTGACCTAGAAGTATAATAATTTATTGTCTCTTTATGAATTTCCCCGTGAAAACTTATCCTACTATTTTACATGCAGATGAAACATTGACCGCTCTAATATTGTTGAAGCAACTAGTAATTGAAAGGCACTATTGGGATCATTTATGTCAAATTGAGCCAACAATGATACAAACCAACACATATGAGTATTAGTTACCCAACTATATTTGCAAGTGGAGCTAGATCAACTTGAAGAACTCATTTAATATGGTAACCAAGGTTGTTTCCACTTGGAATCTAACAAACAATTGCAGAAAAGTTGGAACAATGATAACCCTCAATTAAGTTAGGAAATTGGAGATGTTGAGAAACTTTCTCCTTAATTGATGGGAGAATATCACCATTGAACCTTTATATGTGATTACTTGAATATGAGCATATGAACATTGGACCTAAATAGATGATACGTTGAATACATATAATGAAGACTTTTCAAAAGTGATGAAATTATTCATTGACTCTTGAAGACTATGAAGTCTAACCTAAAAAGTTGTAGATAACATTTTCAAGTTGCCTTGAAAATGTGATAATAAATAATTATCAACTATATGTTTATGAAGAAGTCTTCATCTCACTCACTATATAAAGGGAAGTTGTGAGGAAGAGATTACAAGCACATGAGAAGAGAAATGTAGAGAGTAAGTGAAATAGTTGATATCCATAATAGTGTTAAACAATGATTTTCTAGTGAAAGATAAGATAGACATTTTATTCCATCCTAATTGAGTGAATTGAATAGTGAGAGGGGCAAATATTTTAATTCTACTTTATATAATGGAGACATTTCTAGACTATGTCATATAGTTGATCACTTATCAATTTAGAGAGATTCTTTCACGTAAAAATTCTAGGTATTACTCTTCTATTTTTCTCTATTTTATTTGTCCACTTATTGCTTTGGCAAGTGTTCATTTTGTATCAAAGAGATAAAAAGAATTGATTATGAATTTCCCAACATAATCTGAATACATCATGAATATAAAATCTTTTCGGAATATGATTTTTTATATTGTTTTATTTTTACAAGTATAATATCTTCAACTTATCCCATCATACTTAATGTGCGAGTTCACACTTGATTATATCTAAGAATCTTCTCCCTATGTGTATCATACACTTACCAATTCGCTCATCGTTAAAGCCTACCATATCTTAGCCGGACCATGGGTTGAAGGTACATTCATAGGAAGCAAAAACATGCTGCTCCTCCAAGTCTAGTTGAAGTTGAGAAAGATGGTGATATTGAGAGGAGAAATGTGTCATGGGGTGACTGAAGCATGGGTTCCATTGCACAATCTCTTAGGAATAAATGAGGCTAGAAGGAGATGAGTATTTTTGGAGATTTTAAGGGTTTGTGGGTGTATTTATTTTAAAGTGGGTTAAAAAATTTCGCCAGTAAAAAGTACTGTATGTTGAGTTTGTGTTTATTAAAGACTATAATAATAACAACTTCTGGCCCCATTACATTCCATTTTGCATAATTTTCGTTCTTGTATCTAGGCCCAAATAATTGGTTCCATACAGAGTTCATGGACTTTCACCATCGATAATCATGTTTGAAAGATGGGAAGACTTTCACTATTCCCCAATATAGATGACTATAAACATTTTATTAAAAATAAATATTCACTTTTGTCCTTATAATTTTTGTATCTACTAATTTGACTTTTAAAAAATAAAAAGTTCAAACTAGCATTAAAAGCCTCAAGGGTCATAAAAAATGTTTTAAATAACTATTTTGATTAACATTTAATATTTATGGAACCATTTTCAGTTTTCCATTTTTTAGGGATCAAATTAACCAATCCAAAAAAAACATTGAGGACTAAAGTATACCTTTACTCTTATTTTAATATTCCAGGTTGAAAATAAGATTGAAAATATATAACGGAAACCAAACGGAGTATTGGATAGTACGTGAGGGATTAAGATACTTATCGATGGGGTAAATATCAATATAAAATCATATATTTAGCATAAATGATATAAAATGATACGTGGAATTACTCCTGCTTTTACCCTCATTACTACCACATTCTAGATAATTGTGTATTAATAATCACTGGGGCAAACAAAATAATAATTAAATGGCCGAATAATATAGAATAAGTGAAAACTATCAAAGAATAAAATAAGTGAAAAATATTAAAGCCAGTAATACATTTTCTTATCCATTTCTTTTAATCGTATGAAACAAAGCATTGCTTGCAAAGACAAATTAAGAGGGTTTAAACCAGTCTTTTAGCAAGTAATGATTATGATTACAGGTTGGTGATTAGTTATTATATTTCATATGTATATCCATTCTTTAGATTCATGTTATTGTGGTTATAACCTATAAGAGATGCATTAAGTCTTAAAAGATCCAGCTTTACCGACCATGGTCAAACAATAAATTTCTAATGGTTGCTTTCCTTTCCTCCTTCATTTTTTTCTAGTTAACATTTACTTGATAAATTTCCCTTTTTCTATATTAATTTTAGGAAATATATCATAGTACTTTGACTCTTGTATTCAAATTTGAAGAAATAGTGCACACCACAACCAAAAAAAACGCGTAAAAATATAAAAAAAAGTCTAATTAGCATTAAAATTATTATTTTGGGTTGTCTTTGACTAATGATTTTCTTATTGTTTCCACAAACAATTTGGAATGAAGTTATTGTTGAAATATATTTTGTTATTTTGAATTAATATTATATTGGGTTAGTAGTTAGTTTAAATCTATTTATCTTTTGTATAATTTTTAAGATTAAAATATATGTAAAATATATTAGTTAGTTAGTCAGGAGTTATAGTTAGGATTTAGGTAGAGTTATCTCTATTGAATTTTATATATAATAGATTTGTTAATTTCTTTGTATTTTAATATCATTCATTTCAATCAATAAAGATACACATTCTTTTCATGCCCCTTGATTTCTATCTTGAGCATTGTTATTCTCAAACAAATATTTTTTCATATTTTAGATGTCTCTCACTTTTAAGTCATGAAACCAACATGATAATTTTGAGTAGTGTTATTTTTGAATGGGTATTATTCATATTTCATTATATTCTAGATTTATCTCTTTCTTTGACCAAGAAACCAATACAATATTCTTGAGCAATAATATCAATTCATCTTATTTGACTTTCTTCCTATTGTGTTGGTTCTTAATGAACAATATTGTTGCTTTCAATTTTAATTCATTTTGTTTTAAGAATTCTTATATTTTTTCTATTAATTCTCTTGGCACAACCTTACTACATTCATGTGCTATATTTTGAAGAAATTTTTAATCTCTTTAAATTTCTTTTATTCAATAGTCTTCTTTGACTATCATTCTAAGAAATCCTTAAGTTGTATGAGAATTGGTTGCAATTAGTGAACAAAGACCTTCCTACATCATATGCAAACTGGATATTTTTATTAGTACAAAGAAATGTAGACCTTCCGTCAAAGACTTAAGAACTTTGTTCATTCAATCATCTTTTGTCTAAACTGAGAGTTATAAACATCCACTCTCCAACTTGAGGAAGGATGTTGAAATACATTTTGACATTTTGGGTTAATATTTTATTGGGTTAGTAGTTAGTTTAACCCCATTTACATTTTGTATAATTTCTATGATTAAATATGTAAAATAGATTAGTTAGGAGTTAGGTAGAATTTAATCTATTGTATTTTCAATATAATAGATTTGTTAATTTCTTTGTAATTCATTCAATTTAATATCATTCAATCATTCAATTCATTCATTTCAATCAATGAAAATACATATTCTTTTCTTCCTCCTTCATTTGTAATAGTTATAAAATATCATAATGTTTTATGATAAGTAAGAAATTTTACTAATGAAACTATCCTAAGTATCATATTGGACTCATAATCCATCATCCAAGAAGAGTTGAAAAATATCCGCCTCAATCATTTGCCCAAATCAAGTATAAATAGAAAGGTTAAGCCTTCCTCTCAAAAAATGAAAAATTAGTGCATAATAATTAACATTCCTTTGGTAGAATGGAAAGAGAATAAATATTCTCTTCAATTCAATATCATTCAATCATTCAATTCATTCATTTCGATCAATGAAAATACATATTCTTTTCTTCCTCCTTCATTTCTAATAGTTATAAAATATCATAATGATTTTGTGATAAGTAGGAAATTTTACTAATGAAACTATGCTAACTATTATATTGGACTCATAATCGGAAGAGTTAAAAAATATCCACCTCAATCATTTGCTCAAATAAACTATAAATAGAAAGGTTAAGCCTTCCTCTCAAAAAATGGAAAATTAGTGCATAGTACTTAACATTCCTTTGGTAGAATGGAAAGAGAATATGTAATTATTAAAAATTTAACTTAAAAGAAAAATGTATGACAAATGGTGTAATTTTTTATATATTATCAATCTATTCTTTACTATTTATTTCAATCATTGACTTTTCAAAAAAAAAAAAAATAATACAAATAAACAATAAGTAACATACTAATTGTGTATATATATTATATTCTTGAATACATTTTCTAATCAACAAGTGACCATCAAGTTTGTCACACTTTTTAGGACACATGTAGAGAAATGAAAGAATAGAAACCTACGAGAAACATGTAGTTCTCTCATCTGGTCTCTGATAAAGTATAAGAAGAGAGAGTTGAAATGGAGTGAGACCCAACAAAACATATTTTTTTCTCCTCTCAAATGTAAGAAATTAAGAGAGGAAAAATGAAGGAGGAAGAAATGAAAGAATAGAAACCTACGAGAAACATATGGTTCTCTCCTCTGGTCTCTCTGCTAAAGTATAAGAAGAGAGAATTGAAATGGAGTGAGGCCCAACAAAACATATTTTTTTCTCCTCTCAGATGTAAGAGATTAAGAAAGGAAAAATGAAGGAGGAAGAAACTTATTTCTTATCTTTTTTCTATACAATCAAACAACAACAAAAAATTACTTTTTATCTCTTTCACCTTAATGTATTTCTCTCTTATTAGTTTCTTCCCTAAATCCAAATCTAGCATTATGGTGTGCACGGGTCAATTTGAATAAGATGAGTAAAGCTTTTCCCTAACTACCTAAATAGTAAATTTTTGAATTGGAATCCATCAATTTTAAATGCGATGAAATGATCTAACCCCACCAAATTTCTTGAGGATGAGGTCATAATATGCCTATCTTAAAATCCTAATATCCATTATTTTAAATAAATAAATGATAATATAACTTCCTCCCACCAAACCCTACATTCGCTTCATCTCGAAACTAAAACATTTAGACTGTACAAACGTTTATAAATGACAAATTAACGGCCAGATCTCACGTTTGATTGAGGTACAAAATTAAGATGGAATTTTGATGGAGGTTGGTTTGACCGTTGGAATTCCATTCAGACATTTTCATTAACAAAAACAAAAGACCACCTGAGAAGTTAACTTTGTCTGTCTCTGATTTATAAGAGAGAGAGAGAATCTAGAGAGATAGAGAAAGAGAGGTTTACAACAAACATTGTTTTGTGTTTGTTGTCTTTTACTTGTGGTTTCATTTAGCTGTTGTTTCATTTTTTTCTATTTCGTTTTTGTTACTGAGAAGGAACTGAGATACGGAGAGAGAAATTTGGGTTTTGGGTTTCTCTCTCTTCTATCTGTTTGGAATTTTGTTGTCGGAAAGGTTTAATTTTGTGTGTGTGAGGTTTGAGAGATTTAAGGTTTGGATGTTGGAAATTTTCCATGAATAATCATTAGATTGAAATGCGGAAATCATAATGATCATGACTTTGCCACAATGTATATGTCCATACATAAACTCAAATGGAGCAACCATGATCCAGACCGAAGAAACCCTAATTGATATCATGGTGAAGAGGAAGAGCATACATTGATTAGCCATTTTGAATCTCGAAGGTATGAGGATATGATGATCTTCCAGATGTTAGAGCGCCTGATGGTTTTTCTTATGCTTCTCTAGAGGGGAATGAGAATTCCAAGTTCCAAGAGTGTTGCTTGATGATGTTGTTGCCTTATGGTTACCTTATGGAATTGTGATTGTGTGTTATCTTATATTTAATAACTCTCCACAATTCCCTTTATTCTCATCAACCTACTCAACAAAACCCGTTGCTCTACAAATGGGGACCATAACTCATAAAAGTAATGGAAGGAGTTACTAGGGGTGTAAGCGATTCTGGTTTAAACCGTGAAATCAATGGAACCGAACCGAACCAAACCGCAAAATGTGGTTCGGTTCGGTGTCGCGGTTCAGTTCGGTTTCGCGGTTCGGTTCGGTTATTTTTTTAAGGAATCGTTTATGTTCGGTTCGGTTTATGGTTTTAGAAATTTAGGAACCGTTGGAACCGAACCGAACCGCATATTAAAGAAATGTATACAAGGGATTAGGGAATAATGTGTTAGAATTGTTTAAATTGTTCAACCAATTTTCTAGCTTAAATTATCATTTTTTGTGTGAATTGTAGTGTTATATTTGTTACTAAGTTATTATTAAGTTTGTATTATATATGTTATTAGTTACTAAATTGTTTCCTAATGTCTTATGATTTGGAACATATTTACAATTTTGTGATATTGAGTTTGAAACTAACATATATCATATATTGTTATACATGTGTTACTAATTATGAAATGTAAGGTTATAAATGTAACCATTATATATTTTACTAATTCATATATATGTACCTAATCATGAATTTTATTGTTATATATGATTCAAAATATTTTATAATAGTAGTATTAATGTTTATCCTTTTATGGATGAACAATATCTCTTGTAATACATTTTGAATTTTCAATTCATGGAAGATTTTTTATAAAAAAGTAAATGGAAAAACCGTGGAACCGAACCGAACCATTCAAGAGCGGTTCGGTTCTAATAGTTAAATTTGCGGTTAATTGAGCGGAACCGAATCATATGTTTTTGATTGGTTCGGTCACTAAAATGCACCAAAAACCGAACCGAACCGAACCGAATTTTTACACCCCTAGCGGTTACTGCTTAAGTTGCAATAATTCTGATTCAGTCCTTTTATCAAATCAGAAATTGCCTGAATGTATCTACACTTATAATATTTCATGACACATATGCCTTTAGCCACCAAATTAATTACTGAAGATCATTTTATATTTTGGCTAATTAAATAATGGCCATAACATAGTTATAGAATTATATTTGTGACCCATAAATTGTCAGAAATTCTAACAATCTCCCACTAGTCACACATATGATTCTCTATACGTGTTATCCTTATTGCGCGCTTAAATATTGCCATTATGACTCAGGCATATCCAAATTATCCCGTCCATTAGTCATATCTTCATATCGAATCATAGTGAATTTCGTCATATCAATCATGACTAATTCAACAATGATCACCAACATTGACACAACTAAATGACATAGATTCATCATGAAATGAAAAGCATGAAAATCACAGGAATATGATCTGTACATGTCAATTTTCAATTGGTCCTACTTAACTTTAGTGAGATCCTTAATAATAGCATAAAACCTTATTGTA
>NC_032017.1:12749651-12750160 GCF_001865875.1 Lupinus angustifolius | reverse complement strand
TATCCTCACATTGCAGAACACCCATGTGAGTAGTATGCTCATGAAAGACCTTGGGTGTGATAGCTTTTGTAAGAGGATCCACAATCATCGAGTTAGTGCCTAAATGTTCTATGGAAATCTGTCCACTTTGTACTTTCTCCTTAACAACTAGGAACTTAATGTCGATGTGTTTCGACTTTGCTGAACTCCTATTGTTGTTGGAGAACAACACAGCTGGTCTATTGTCACAATATAACTTTAGTGGTCTTTTAATTTTTTCCACAATTCGCAGCCGAGTGACAAAATTTCTCAGTCATGATGACTGATGTGATGCCTCATAACATGCTACATATTCAAATGCCATGGTGGATGATGCCACAAGTGTTTGCTTGGCAGATCGCCAAGAAATTGCACCACCAGCCAACAGATAAACATAGCCCGAAGTAGATCGCCTACTATCTTGGCATCCCACAAAATCGGAGTCAGAATACCCAATGATCTCTAATAGGTCTGATCTCCTATATGTGAGC
>NC_032017.1:12749124-12749551 GCF_001865875.1 Lupinus angustifolius | reverse complement strand
TTTGTTCTCTTTAAGTACCTCATGACCCTTTTGGCTGCTTTCCAATGGTCCATTCCTGGATTACTCATATATCTGCCTAAAACCCCAACTATGGACACTATATTCGGACCCGTACAAACTTGAGCATACATAAGACTCCCTATAGCTGATGCATAAGGGATCTTTTGCATTTCCTGAATTTCCAGATTTCCTTTAGGGCACTGATTGAGACTAAAATTGTCTCCCTTAGCAATTGGAGTATTCATTGCTTTATAGTCCTGCATGCCATATCTTTTAAGTACCTTTTCTATATAGCTCTTTTGTGATAATCCAAGAATACCCCGAGATCTGTCTCGGTGTATCTGAATTCCTAATACAAACGAAGCTTCACCAAGATCCTTCATTTCAAAATTACTGGATAGAAATGTCTTGGTTTCTAACAAGGTAC
>NC_032017.1:12747394-12749024 GCF_001865875.1 Lupinus angustifolius | reverse complement strand
ATCACCTTATGAAATTTGTGGTACCACTGACGAGACGCCTGTTTTAGCCCATAGATGGATTTTGTCAATTTGCAAACCATATTCTTTCGGTCTCCCGTTATAAATTTTTCTGGCTGCACCATATAAATCTTTTCATCAATGTTTCTATTGAGAAAAGTTGTCTTGACATCCATCTGATGAAGCTCCAAATTATAATGTACTACAAGAGCCATGATTATCCCAAGAGAGTCTTTCAATGAAACTGGAGAGAAAGTCTCTTTATAATCAATCCCTTCCTTCTGAGTAAAACCCTTAGCTACAAGACGTGCCTTATACCTCTCCACATTACCATTAGAATCCCGCTTGGTCTTAAAAATCCATTTGCAACCAATGGGTTTCTTACCTTCTGGTAATGGGACAAGTTCCCAAACTTTATTGTCTTGCATGGATTTATACTCCTCTTTCATTGCTTCAATCCACTTTTCCGAATTGGAACTTTGGATGGCTTCACGAACGTTTAATGGATCATTATCCATTAAGCCATCACCCTCATGTTCCAGGAGAAAGCAAATGTAATCATCCGGAATTGCATTTCTCCTTTCTCTAGTGGATCTACGCAAACCTATTGGCTCTTGGAACTCTTGTCCATGTTCTTGAGGGTTTTGAGTTTGTCCTTCATGAATTACTAACTCACCTTGAGCAGGGAAGGTTTCATCAACTATGTCCTGAGGAGGTTCCAAATTTGCTTCTTCAAAAGCAACCATATGAATCGCATCTGGAATAGATACAGATTCTTCCTCTAAGACAAAGTTTCTAACCTTATCTTCCCCCTCAAACTCAACATCCTCAAAGAACGTGGCTGTACCCGTCTCAAATATGGATTTGGGTCATAAAATTTATAGCCCCTTGATTTTTCAGAATAACAATAAAGTAACTGCTCACTGTACGGGAGTCCAATTTCTTTTCATTGAGGCCTATAAGGCCTTGCCTCAGCTGGACATCCCCACACATGAAAATGCTTTAGACTAGGCTTTCGCCCAGTCCAATGCTCATAAGGTGTTTTGGCAGTTGCCTTAGTTGGCATCCTATTAAGAATATAAGCTGCAGTCTTAAGTCCCTCTCCCTAGAGTGACTCTGGTAAGGTAGAGTGGCAAATCATACTCCTCACCATATCCTTAAGAGTCCAGTTTCGTCTTTCAGACACACCATTCATGCTAGGCGATCCTGGCATGGTGTACTATGTGACTATACTACATTCCTTTAGGTATTTGGCAAAAGGCCCTGGAAGTTGTTCACATGAACCGTCATATCTACCATAGTATTCACCACCACGATCAGATATGACTTAATCCTTTTGCTGAGTTGATTTTCAACTTCAGCCTTAAAAGTTTTGAACACGTCCAATGATTGGGAATTTTCATGAATTAGAAAAATGTATGCATAACGAGAATAATCGTCTATGAATGATATGAAGTACTGTTGACCATTCTAGGAAGCCGTAGGGAATGACCCACAAATAAAAGTATGTATCAATTCTAAGACGTCCGAAGCTCTATATGAACCATATTTCTACTGTTTGGTTTGTTTTCTTTTTATGCATTTGACGCAAACCTTAGGGTTTGTGAAGTCAATGGAATCCAAAATCCCATCT
>NC_032017.1:12746347-12747294 GCF_001865875.1 Lupinus angustifolius | reverse complement strand
CAACGTAGATGTATCTTTCAACATAATTAGACTTTCGGTAGCCCAGACAACCTTGCATTGAAACACTGACGTTAGAAGTTGAACCGGAGTCTAACCACCAGATGTTTCTAGCTACTGAAGTTAAATTGACCTCAGAACATACCAAAGTAAGAAATGTACATTTCTTAGCACGCCAGGCGTGATACTTTACACACTTCTTCTTTTGATGTCCAGTTCCTTTGCAAAAGTAACAAACATCAGTCTGCTTCTGCTTCTTTTGCACTGGACCCTTAACAGCTTCATAAGTGATTTTCCTTTTGCCCTTGTCTTTAGAGGTACTAACATAATGGACACTTTCAGTCATTTCTCGCTTCAGTCTTTCCTCTTCTTGCACACAAAATGAAATGAGCTCATTTAGAGTCCATTTCTCCCTTTGACAGTTATAAGAAATCTTAAATTGACTAAATTGTGCAGGAAGAGAAAGTAAGACCAAATGTATGAGTAAGTCTACCGACATCTCAAGCTTAAGGGCCTTAAGTTTTGAAGCAATATTGGACATTCCCATAATGTATTCCCTTATGTTTCCCTGACCTTGATACCTCATGGAAATGAAATTCTATAACAAAGTACTTTTTTCTGCCTTATCGCTCTTTGCAAAGCGTTTTTCAATCTCAGCAAGGAAAACTTTGGCACTGTTTATCTCATCCGAAATAGTACCCCTAAAGACCTCTGGAATGACGCGCTTAATAATCATCAGACTCATGCGATTAGAGCGACCCCACTTCTCATAATCCTTCATCTCTTCAGAGGCACTGAATTCCGAATGAGAAGGGGGTTGCTCTACCCTTAATGCATAGTATAAATCCATGCAGCCAAGAACAATTTTCATGTTCTCTTTCAAGTCCTTAAATTTTTATCCATTAACGACCGGAACCGAATTCAAATTTGCAGATATAGAAGCAATTGAT
>NC_032017.1:12735003-12746247 GCF_001865875.1 Lupinus angustifolius | reverse complement strand
AACATGTTTATCATCACAGGTGTGTATGATCTTTGGCCAAATATTAACCTTTCCTTTGGGTCAGTCAATACTCGCATGAATAATCATACACACTTACATCCAATATTCCTCATGAGTTATATCCATGAAAGGGGTCACTTTGGCGACATTTCACTTCAATTGGCTCACTTGAAATAACAGACAACTTAATGGATAACCAAATAACACTTAAAGTCAATGCACAAAGATAGCAAAGCCCCACAATCCTTATTGTACTCTCGCTTGGGCTCAATAGAAGACAAAACTTTTGTTCAGTTCTCGCTTGGGCGAGAAACCCTCGCTTGGGCGAGCATACTCTCGCTTGAGCGAGGTACTCTCGCTTGAGCGCAATAGAAGCCAATGCTTCTATTTAGCTTTCGCTTGGGCGAGGCAATATCGCTTGGGCGAGGCACTCTCGCTTGAGCGAGAGCACTGCGACAGAAAACAAACATGGCGTTTTCTGCATCGTTCTTCTCCGAAAAATTACCCAAAAATCAAGAAAAAATCCAGAAGAACATCGATTATTTCGAATCTATATATATTTACATGGAAAACAATCAATTTCTATCCTAATCGATCGATGGCATAAATGAAACACCAAAACCCTAAATCAATCCAGATTTTGGGGAAGAAAAAGAAGAAACCTAATTTCACACATGAATCAAATTAGGGTTGCTTTGATACCAATTGTTGGAAATTTTCCGTGAATAATCCTTAGATTGAAATGCAGAAATCCTAATGATCATGACTTTGTTCCTTTACCACAATGTTTATGCCCATACATAAACCCAAATGGAACAACCATGATCCAGATCGAAGAAATCCCAATTGATTTCATGGTGAAGAGGAAGAGCATACCTTGATTAGCCATTTGGAATCTCGAAGGTATGAGGGTGTGATGATCTTCCAGATGTTAGAGCGCCTGATGGTTGTTTATGCCCATACATAAACCCAAATGGAACAACCATGATCCAGATCGAAGAAATCCCAATTGATTTCATGGTGAAGAGGAAGAGCATACCTTGATTAGCCATTTGGAATCTCGAAGGTATGAGAGTGTGATGATCTTCTAGATGTTAGAGCGCCTGATGGTTTTCCTTATGTTTCTCTAGAGGGGAATGAGAATTCCAAGTTCCAAGAGTGTTGCTTGATGATGTTGTTGCCTTATGGTTACCTTATGGAATTGTGATGGTGTGTTATCTTATATTTGATAACTCTTCACAATTCCCTTTATTCTCATCAGCCTACTCAACAAAACCCGTTGCTCTACAAATGGGGATCATAACCCATAAAAGTAACCGAAGCGGTTACTGCTTAAGTTGCAATAATTCTGATTCAGTCCCTTCATCAAATCAGAAATTGCCTGAAAGTATCTACACTTATAATATTTCATGACACATATGCCCTTAGCCACTAAATTAATTACTGAAGATCATTTTATATTTTGGCTAATTAAATAATGACCATAACACAATTATAAAATTATATTTGTGACCCATAAATTGTCAGAAATTTTAACATTGGATTATTGTGTGTTGAGTGGATTTATCAGCAACCATGAATATGATGAGACGGCTGAAGAGCATTGCTTCTGGGAGGACCTCTATTTCTTCAGACCGTGTAAGAAATGAACATGTTCATTGTTTAATGTTTATGTGAGTTTAATGTTTAGGTTTTTTTCTTTCTAGATTTTTTTATATTCATTTTTTATTATGGTTAATGTCTTATTAGCATACCAATGTAAATATTTCCTCCTTTTGCAATAGTTAGTTACTTTTTTTAAACTGTTTTTGTAATCTTTTTTATGATCTGCATCTGATGTACTTTCTTTTGATGTTAATTTGCTGCCCTTTAAATTAAATTAAAATAAGGTGGTTTTGGGCTTCATTGTTGGAGCGTAAAGCACTTGTGGATTGAAGTTACACTGATTTTTGAGCTAATGAAAACATAAGATGTATGTATTTTTGATCAATAAGGCACCGATATCGATACGAGTATCGGATACTCGATACACATTTTCTTGAAAATATAGGATATGATACATTTGGGATAAGCATATAAAATATGTACATAAAATGCATAAAACATAATAAACATATAGTTATTGTTATGGATTTCCAAATAAGGAATATATTTTGTAGACATCACTAAATGCAAAATGAAATTCACATTGTCATAAGATGATCAACCCCGTTTAATTGATGATCTATATTATGCATATGCATTTCCTATTCATTCTCTATGCACATGTTTTGTTTTATCTCTCTTGCTATAAATCTACTTGGTAGATTGCATATTATGGTTCTCTTTTCTACTTATTTGATTGGGTTAGGTCTTTCTCTATTTTAAAATGCTTATGTATGGTATTTTGGGTGTCTATTATCGGAAAAATATTGTAAAAGTATCAGAGAAGGTCCGGAAAGTATCGGATTTATAAATTATTTATTTTTCAAAAATATAATTTCAATACGCTATAGGTACATATCGATGAAGTATCGGAGAGTATTAATATCGGATACGTGTCGGACATGAAGATTATTTAAGTGTCCGTGCTTCTTAGTTTTTGATATGGTTATGCTGTTGAAAGTGTAATTTTGCCAAAATCTTAAAATGATGAGGATCTATATTCAACACTCTAGATACTGGTCATTTGTACTTGCGTAGATTATAAAAAGCCTTACCTGGATTAAAGATAAAGTTAGGTTGCATTGCTTGCTGGTGTTTACCGAGTCAATTGGACAATGTGTGGTTGTTTTAAGCTTCTATCTGTTAATTTTGTTGTGCTTTTAAGTCAATAATGGCGAGAACTAATTCTGATGAAACTTCTGTTTGTTTTCTCAGGGAGGAGATTCTAGCACAATAAGAGCTAAGTTTGACGAAGAAACTGAAGGGAAGGTCAATGACGAAACAAATATTGTTGAGAGAGGCACCAAAGATCAGGAGGACCATGTAGATACATTGAAAGTAACTACTGTTGACACATCCGATCTATCTTAAGGTAGGTAGAAGTGGGAAGCCAGGTTACGATCAAGTTCCAAAAGAAATGCATGAAATGCAAATTAGAGATGATAAAGGCAATAAGAATAATGAAAAGATATTTATTGTCATTCATTTTTACTTACTCTGATTAGTTTGATGCCTATTTTAGTCATTATTGTTCTACTTTGTAAGTGTAAAATCATCAATTGATACTACATATTCATGGAGAAGTATTCACATATGCATCTCTCTGTCTCTACCAAGATATTCTAAAGTAAGTTGCTTTTATTTGTAAGTTTCATGAACCGGAATAATTTTAAAAGCCATCAATTACTATGGTGTATTACATGCAGGCTATAGAAGCAACCGTAGTGAATGGCCATGGAACAGAAACAGGTCAAATAATTACAACTGCTATTAGTGGTCGAGATGGACAGTCAAAGCAGGTGATTACTTCATTATTGTTGCATATCCACGAGTTGCATTACTCGGAAGGTGTTGCTTACTTCGTTTGCATGGTTACATGATATCTATAGACCCTATTATTGGGTTTCTGAATTTTTTTGAGCTTTTAATAACTTATGTTTTGTCTAGCTCAGACAATCTCGTACATGGCTGAACGTGTGGTTGGGACTGGTTCTTTTGGCATTGTTTTTCAGGTATTTGTGTTCTTTTTCTAGTATTTAAATAAATGTAGTTGTTCTTTGCTTTACTGTTTTATTGGCATGTCAAATTGTCAATTACTTGTTTGCTTACGACAACACTGTATATCTTGTAGGCTAAGTGCCTTGAAACTGGTGAAGCAGTTGCCATAAAGAAGGTGCTGCAAGATAAGAGATATAAGAATAGAGAGCTCCAGGTTATACGCATGCTTGAACATCCTAATGTTGTTCAACTGAAGCACTATTTCTTTTCAACTACTGATAAAGATGAATTGTACCTTAACCTTGTTTTGGAGTATGTGCCTGAAACTGTCTACAAAGTTTCAAAGAACTATATTAGGACACACAATCATATGCCTATGATTTATGTTCAATCTATACGTACCAGGTAAGTCTAAAAATTGTCAGTTGTTTGTTTAACATTTCATTTTGTGATGAGTTCCATGTTGGATTTGGATTCTTCTTAAATTGCTTTGAGGTTGTTATTTTTGTTATTATATTGATTGGTCTTGGCATACCTATGTTGTAGATATGCCGCACATTAAATTATTTACATCAAGTGATCCGTGTCTGCCATCGTGACATCAAACCCCAGAATCTATTAGTAAGCTTTATGTCAATTTCAACAGTTCAGCTTGAATTGTGGCTCTTGTTTTTTGCACTTTTTCTCCCTATCTCCTTTTAAGTTTTTGTGTGTTTTAACCGATTTTCATTTGTCTATGGAAAGATGAATAAACAATGAGGAAATTTATGGATATGGTAGAGTTTAACTTCGATTTCCTGTTGAGGATTATTTAAGACTTTAGACTGCTTATAACTTATTTTTTCAGCCTTATAACTCATCTCTATTATTTCAAAGTGTATTGAAATTTGAACTGACATGTGATGCACATCACAGGTTAATCCCCAGACTCAGCAGTTAAAGATATGTGATTTTGGGAGCGCAAAGAAGTTGGTATGTTCCTTTTCCTTCAGAATTTGATGTTATGATAATGTGTGCCCGAGCTTATATCTTGTTGCACTTATAGGTGCATGGTGAACCCAACATATCATACATATGCTCATGATATTATAGAGCTCCAGAACTTATATTTGGGGCAACTGAATACACAACTGCGATTGATATGTGGTCTGTTGGTTGTGTTTTGGCTGAGTTCCTTCTAGGAAAGGTTAGTGTATACAAGATTTTGTTTTGTTTCCTTTTCTTCTCTCTGTCCCTCTCATGTTGAAGGAGCAGTAATTTTAGCTGACAAAATCCAACTTTTCCATGAAGTTCTTGTTTGTGGAAAGAAAAAATTCCGAATTGATTCTGGGTTTACTTGTCTGATGTTTGAAATTTAATATACTGTTCTGTAGTTTGGGTGGAAACCTATTTATCTTTTCTTTTTTGGATTTGGTCAGGGAGAGTACCTGCGACTTGAAGTAACATGATATACATTCAAACACCTTCCTATGAGCATTTCACTTGCAATGAGATGATGGTTTTCCTTTTGTCTACTAACTCGGTTTTAGTAGAAATGTCGTTTAAGATTGATACATCCATGTTGTATAATTTGCAGACATTGTTTCCTGGTGAGAGTAGGCTTGATCAGTTAGTGGAGATCATTAAGGTACAGTTTTTTGTTTTCTTTTATTTCCTACCCATTTCTTTTGCTTTATAATGTTTCTCTTCTTCAGTGCTGGCATTTTATCTAACATTTTTCTTCAATCTGTGCTTTCTTCGTGTGCTATAGATCTTGGGGACGCCAACCAGAGATGGAATAAAGTGCATGAATCCAAACTACAATGAATTTAAGTTTCCTCAGATTAAAGCGCACCCGTGGCATAAGGTTAGCATTGCAGTTATTTCCTCTGCTGTTGCCCCCTAAGGCATGCGTGTAACTCATAAACGATAAACACTTATTATCTTACTGAATTAGTAACTTTCAGATTTTTGACAAGAAGATACCTCTTGCAGCAGTGGATCTTGTATCAAGGCTGCTTCACTATTCTCCAAATCTACGTAGCACCGCTGTAAGAATTATTAATTTGCGTTGAAGATGTTACGTTTTATATCTAAATTTCATATTCACTAAAACTAGGTTTATTTTTAAATTTATTAATAATGTAGCTAACTTACACAGTTTGAGGATATAGAAGATAGGAAAATATTCCATACCGTTAGTCTGTTAGCCTAATCGTTTCTTGTTTACAGTTGGCTGCATGTGCACACTCCTTCAATAGTTTGCAAGAGCCAAATGTGAGCTTGCCAAATGGGCGACCATTACCGCCTTTGTATAATTTCACAGATCAAGGTAAGATGTTGATGAACTTACCATTTTTGGTTAAACGATATTTTGTGGTTAAACGATATTTTGTGGTTGTTGCTCATATAGAAATATAATGCAGAACTGGCAGACGCACCGGATGAGTTACGTAAACGTCTCATTCCCGAGCATGCAAGGAGTTGAATCAGTTATCCGACCTTCAAACATTATCTGTAGGGCATTGTAAATGAGTTTTTGGAAGAATAGGTACCCTCACTCACTCAAGCCTTAACACCTTGTTACCTCTATTAAGGACCTTGTAAAAGACCTGCAGGTGACTCAGTAGGATATAGTAACACTGGCTACTGTCTAGTGACAATGTTAAACCCTTTGTAGGAGTTTATTATGCTGTATGTCTCAGTTGTGAAAGACAATTTTATTTCAAAATTTTATTCATGATTCGATATTATTCAAGTTTGATTGTTCTTTAATGTGGTAGACTAAAGTAAAATCCTCAAATGAGTAGGCATCACCTATTCACCTTGATACTCTTAATTCATTTATTTAAGAAAAAAAATCAACAATTATGCATGTGGTTTAAATTCCTGAAATTTTGTTACATATTTGTGTTTTTAATGTGCATCATTCACCATTTATATTTAATTATTATTAATTTTTTTTAAATAATACAAATAAGTGATAATGATGCACATCATTTCTAGGCTTTTGAGTAACTTTTTATGGTTATGACGCTCGCTCAACATACATGGATTATTCTATTGTAAATTCAATACTTTCAATTGCAAAATAAAAATATATATAAAGTAATTCACTGTAACTAAAATTATTACGACTGAAAAGAGCTTGGAACTTTGGAATTAAGTAAATTTCAATGGGAACGGACAATTGGAAAACAAGACTAATATTAATAGTAAAAAAAAAACAAGACTGACTTCAATTTTATTCCATTATAACAAAAGGGAAAAGTATGTGGCTATTACTTAAGGCTTATATTGAGGACAAATAACTATGTTCTATTCTTGGTGTTAATTAGAATATTAAAATGAAACATGACTAGAAATATATGATCTGAATCCATTATGTGGCACCAGCCCATCAGTGAAGCATGCAAATCTCAAAGCACTAACGTTGTCTTGTTAAGAAACTCGGGTGAAGTTGTGTAAGGATTTGCTGTATTGTATATTAAATAAAATATAATATGTCTTTTATGGTTTACCTTTAATGATGTGATGAACCATAATATATGTTTTTTTTGTTGATGAATAATATTTCAATGAAGTTTGGTGATAAACCCAATATCACATGATAATTCCTCATCACTCAATTTTATGCACTAGCTAGGAATTGAAGCCTGGTCTATACTGTGGTAGAGTACTATTGTACTACTAAGCCACTAGTGCTTGTTGAAAACCATGGCTTAAGGTATTTTATATAGTCAATCATCTTTGTTCAGTATTTATGTTGGAGGTTAAACTTATCCAACATTAATTGCATGAAGGTTCAACAAATATCTTGACATCAAATGCTTAGCTATTAAGTTTTTGAAAAGTCAAAAAAGGTGAACTTGTTGTAGGCAAATTGAAGACCATGAGCTTGTTGTCTTATCATCACAAGTTGATAAAGTTCTATAGCTGTTTATTAGTCACCAAATTTTTAACCGCCTCTTACAAGTATAAATATGACCTATTCTATGGTTTGTTTCATAGTGAGAAAATATAGCAAAACATAATCAAAGTGGAAAAAGCTCCAGCGAGCTTAGTGAAGGTTTGAGAGAGTTCTAGTGCTAGTTTGTGTGTGTAATTTAGTTATAAAGTGTTTGAGTGTATTATTGTTCCTTCAATACAAATATTTGTGTGTTATATTTTCTTCCCATATCATCTCCTTCTAAAGGCAATTTCAATTTTAATTGCCAACAATTTATTATGTTACACGGTCGCAAACAATTTTTTACAGATAGGAATAGCTACGGATGGATTGGGCCAAATTTGTGTTTGATCAAACCCAAATTCGAAATTCATAACCTATACTCGAATTCAGCAGGGACAGAAATAATACTATCATCCTCGAACTTGTCGAATTTTGGGTTATCCAATCCCCAAAAGGAACACAATAAAATGAAACAATTAGCTAAAAATGGAATTTACACAGCGAAAATGAAAATCACAATATAGATTTATACATATATACTAACTTGGTATAAATGGGATCCATATATATACATAAGAGTAATGATATTACAGTATGTAGAAGGTGGTGTAAGATAATTGAATCCCTGATTTCTCATTCATTGGCAATTGATATAAATACAAAAACAATATCACAAAAGTCAACTATCTAATTATGCATAGCATAATTACAGGAAACTAATTAGCTAATTACAGGAAAGGAAATATACTAATATCCTATTCTATCATACTAATTAGCTAATTACAGGAAAGGAAATATACTAACATCCTATTCTATCATACCCCCGCAATCGAAGCGGGAGGTTCACAGACGCTTAGACTGGTCCAGAAATCCTCAAATAGAACCCAAGGGAGGCCTTTGGTGAAAATGTCGACAATCTGATGACATGAAGGAATATGATGTGTCTGACCACGAGCAACTTTTTCCTGGACAAAATGAATATCCATCTCAATATGTTTTGTACGCTGATGCTGCACTGGATTGCTAGAAAGGTAAATAGCACTAACATTGTCACAATATACCAAAGTAGCCCGAGAGAGAGGAAAATGAAGCTCCAAGAGAAGATTACGGAGCCAGCAGGATTCAGAGACAACATTGGCAACCCCCCTGTACCCAGCCTCGGCACTAGAGCGAGAGAGGGTAGGTTGGCCCTTAGTAGACCAGGAGATGAGGTTGTCACCAAGAAAAACACAATAACCAGACATGGAGCGTCAGGTGTCAGGACATCCACCCCAATCAACATCAGTATAAGAGACAAGTTTCTCAATAGGGGTTGGATAGAGATGTAAACCATAATATAGGGCGCCCTGAACATAACGGAGGATGCGTTTCAATGCAAGCATGTGGTAAGTGCAAGGAGCATGCATGTAAAGACAGATTTGCTGAACAGCGTAAGAGATGTCAGGGCATGTGAAGGTGAGATACTGAAGAGTAGGGGTGGCAAAATTATTCATAATCCAAAATCCATCCAAATCCATCCAAATTAAATCCATCCAAATCCATCCGTTAAAACTAATGGATTGAAATGGATATAATCCAATGGATGGTGTTGATAATGGATGGATTCAAATCCATCCATTATATCCAATGGATATCTATGGTTATATCCATTTGGATGGATAACCAATCCGTCCAAAAATTAAAAATAAAAACAAATTTTTTTTTCCAATTAATTTAATATTAATATAAAAAATCTCTCACCTTTCTTAGCATAATCCTACACACATTACAAAAGTTGAATATTGCAATTGTGATTTTAAAAAGTGTTTATCAAAAAAATATAAACGATTTCGGCCTTAGTGCTTTACCCCAACATCTTAATGCAAAGTATAAATATATCATTTTGGTTATTGACTAATGTGATAATATAATAACAAAATTAAATATTTTAGGATGATGAACTATTGCATACAACTTATGGAAGTCACAGTTATTAGGGGTGTAAGCGGTTCTGGTTTAAACTGTAAAACTGATGAAACCGAACCGAACCATAAAATGCGGTTCGGTTCAGTTCCGCGGTTTGATTCAGTTTTTTTATTTTGAACCATTTAAGTTCGGTTCGGTTCACATTTTTGTAAATTTTGGAACCGTTAGAACCGAACCGAACCGCATATTAAAAAATAATTTGATTTTATATTTGATTGATTAAGCTTTAAAGTTAGGAGATAAAATATGATTAAGAATTTAAAATTATTAATAAAATAGTCTATAAATAAGAGGCAAATAGAAAAATAAATTAGTAAACAAACCTAAATATCTATTATCTCTATTATTCATTGAGAAGATTGAAAGAAAACTAAAAAAACTAGTATACATTTTGTCACTATTAGGAGATGAAATTAATCAAACAATGAAATTAAAGAACTAAAAGAAAATAAAGAAAGAACTCAAGGATATTACTAATGATGTGGAGTATTAGGTGTTACTGTTGGACTAAAATATTGGATCCAAGTTTGTCATTCTTAAATTTTGTTGAACATTTTAGAAGATTTTGTGGACTAAAATTTCAAGTTTGTAGTGCATTGAGATATTGAATTATAATTGTTTGACTAGAAAAAGTATTAAATATCTTATTATTGATGTGTTTAGTATTCATTTAGTTGACTTTATACTTTGCAAATTATGTTCAACTATTTCTTAAATGATTTTCTTTAAATAAGTTGAAAAACTGAGGAACCGAACCACTAATGAACGGTTCGATTCCTAAATAAAATTTGCAGTTAATCGAACCGAACCATATCTTTGCGTTCGGTTCGGTCATTAAATGGCGACAAAAACCAAACCAGACTTTTACACCCCTACCAATTATGTTGCACTAGAGATTCTTGCTACTAAGAGTGCTTATAAAAAAAATTCACAAATTCACCTTTTTAAAATTGCTTATCAAAAAAACACTTTTTAAAAGTGTTTGTTAAGAAAAATATTTTTAAAAATTGATATTTAAAAATGCTTTATTAAATAATATTATTTAAAAGAATTTTTTTCTTTAAATTGCTTTATTAAAATGTTTTGTTCAAATTAAAAAAAAAAGTGGGTTGGATATCCATCCATCCAATCCATTAAAATGGATACATGGATAGAATAGATGAATTGAAATCCATTGGATATGGATGGATTGGATAATTTAAAAATGTGATGTAATGGATTTATTTGGGTTGATGGATAATTTTCTATCCATCCATTAGGATCCAAATCCAAACCCATCCAATTGCCACCCCTACTGAAGAGCTCCTGAAAGACTCCTATATGTGATGTGAAAGTGCGCATGTCAAGAGGAGCACTTTGGAAAACTTTCTCACTATATATTTTGGTTTTGATGAGGACAACTTGTGTTTATAAGAGCTTGAAGATCATCAACAAATCAACGTACTTAAGTCTCAAGATTGGTATTAGACTTAGACTAGTGATTAGTTTAGGTTGAGTCTAAGGCTTAGGTAAACTCAATACATGTCTCATATGCATAAAACTTTAAATCATTTTAGTTTTGAGATATGTCATTTATAATATGTTCATGCATCACATAAATACATGTAAGTGCATCCTAGGCATAAAATTAGTGTTGAACATGTATAAATTAAGTGCATAACATATTTGAGTTTTGCATTTTGAAAATACACTTGGAAATATAAAGT